>NC_056726.1:1023850741-1024080741 GCF_019279795.1 Protopterus annectens | reverse complement strand
CACATTACAACATTAAAATACTTTGGTGTTGCTATTTTATTCATTCATTTACTTTCTGGTACATACACTGTCATAGTCTGGTTTGGAGAAGAGCTGGTCTCTATTGCAGAAAGCAGCAAGGCACCACCTGCAGCATGGCAGCTCAGTGCTATAACTTCTGCCTCACCGATCCAGAGACCGGGGAGGGTTCACTATGTGTGTGGAGCTTCACATGCCCTCCTCATGTCTGCTTTGGTTTCCTGTTGTTTTTATCATTGTCCTTGAAGCCTGGACTATTATTTGAAAGAGTCTGAGGAAAAAAAAAAAACAGTTCACATCCTGTTAACAAGGAAACAAATAAATAAATAAAATAGCTGCTGGGTAGAAAACTGATGCTTGATGGGATGCCAGGTTATTGTAGAACACACATCACATTGACATTCACATGAATGTATACACACATACACGCACACACGCACGCACGCACACACACACACACCTACTGAGTGATAAGGGCTGGACACATTCATACAAAGGGTGGAAAATCCCAGTCCAGGTTAGGCAGAGTCCCTCATTGACTCTCTTCAAGAGGAATCTTGATGAGTGGATGGGAGATCGTAGGTTTACCCCGGGTATCATTTCTGTGTCACTGTTAGACAGAGGCACAGTATACTAACCTCGAAAAAGGGCATGGCAAAATTCATTTAAAATGGATGGCGAAAGCCAAACATACTCTGGTTAGGCTTAGAAATGCCCTAGGGCAGATAGCCTAGTATGAACCTATGAATCTATGAACCTATGAACCTAAATGGCAGTAGGTAGGGTTGGACCGCATACATAGATATGGTGAACGACATGTGCACATTCGTATACAGGAACACGCAAACACATATGGAAATGCATACACATCTGCATGCACAATATGGCTACAAGCAATTTTAGAGGCTCACCAATTTGCATATTTGTATGCTATTGGGATGTAGGGGAGAACTGTAAACACTAGAAAACCCTGCAGGTACAGAGAGTTGACGCATATTCTGTCCAAAAGGCAATCCCAGCTGAGAAGCGAACCCTAAAGCTAGTAACTGCAGAGCAGCAACACTAATAATGCAGCACCATCCTGCCATGTTCTTATTTATTTTAGTTAAAATAATAATGTTCCGCTGTGGTGACCCCTAACTGGGAAAAGCCGACAGAAGTAGAAGAAGAATGTTGATCAATAATCAAGGTTGCATTCTAAAAAATATGGATGATAATATCTGAGATTGAGGAATGACACCCTGGAGAACTGTGTCAAACATTGTACTATAACACACTCAAAAAAAATACACAGTGCAATTGTATTGCCCCCTTCAGCCAATATGCCTTCCTTCCATCTCCAGCTCTGCCTAGGCTTATGAACAGGTTATGAACTATTGAGCACAAGCATCAGCTGGTCTGAGTTCACTTTTGTAAAAAGGAGAACATGAAATATCTCTGTTTTCTGGAAGCTGGACTGTACATATGCTGATGCCATTTGTAATAAAGAATCATGACTCTTTTTTTACCTTTGTAGATTTCTAATTCCTGGATTTAAAACTTTGGTGATACTATACATATTTATTTATTTGTTTTTTCTGTGTGTTTGATTGTTACAACATAAGTGGAGAATAAACAAAATATTAAAGAAAAGACTGTATTTCGTGAAACCTTTTTTATATAACTGGTCTGCATTTATTGTCTTGTAATGTTTTGTTTGTGCTAGAACATGCACAAATAAGCAATTGTTAGTTGTAATTCAATGTGTGTATAACGCAGAAGATATGTGACATGAGAACACATTGATGCAAAGCAATGGTTGTAGCTGCAAAATGGAAGATACTGACATATGCACATTTTATGATGTATATTTTGTTTTAAAATTAACCTTTGGAATTATTGTTTACTGAAATTCCTTACTACTATATTCACACAAGGTTGTTTTGACAGTACCAGTTTCAGTAACTGTCACATTAAAATGCTATGTGAGGCATATTTCTGTGCTGTTATTACAAAGTTAGCAGTTACATAGCTGATAAATGTAATCCTGCTGGTAGCAGAAATTACTTTAATTGAATTATACTGGAAAATAGACTGTACTACAAATATATCATTGATGGTGTGCCTGTGCAGAACGTTAATTAGTAGGAAACAGAGAAAACTATTGTTTGTGATAAAGATCAACCATCATTTGATTATATATACAGGGATATAATGTAAAATGCTTCTTAGTCATTGGACTTACAAATAATTCACTGATCAAGCAATGCCAGGGTGAACTGTATAGTACAGTTTTATTAGCACTGTGAGCTATACAATTCCTGAAATGTGTATTTTTTGCTACTGCAAATGACAGGTCGCTATTAATATATTGAATGATCACATTGTCAAAGAGCATTTCATTGGAAATGCTGTTCATCGAACCTTCCAAATGTGGGGGGGGGGGACTGCCCCCCCCCACTGCTAATTATATATACCAACTCTGAGATCATACTACAGTGGGGAAAGGGGCAAATTTCCTAATCACTGCAGTAATATGATCTTAGTCAAAATGGTTCAAAGAATGGCACCTCCAATGAAATGCCATTCAAAATGCCATTCCACGATGTGATCATATGATATAATAATAAGGACCCGCAAATGACAGTTGATCCCTTGAAATCTGTTTCATCACTAGTTACCTATAATATCTTTCTGGTCACTTTGACTCTCTTCCTCCACATGTTTCTTTATATTACTGTATGGTATTTTCCGAGGATTTGTCTGGCTACCATGATTATGTTTTCTTCTATACTCACTCCTAGCGCTACTCGATCTTCTTCTCTTAACACCAATACATTAATAGTTGCTTCTGCTCATTAATTGTCTCATAATAATTTCTTATATTATTTCTTATAGCTATTCCCCATATTAATCTCATAATGTGATGAACTTCCATCAAACCGATTGTAAGCAGCATTTGTTGTGGTCATCAGCCTTAGCAAAATATCCAGGTCTAAAAGCCTGATAAAACAGTGGAGTATAAAATATTACGTCTGCTAGACTCATTTTACATTCTGATTCTGTAGAAGTCTTTTTGTCAACTTTGTTATATAACTAGATAAAATGTCTTCAGTCAATCCAAACTGAGATATTGTGATTCTAACATTACTGTATCCCATTACCAGGGGATGCTCCCCCCCCCGACTCCTGTATAAAGCATAAGAAGTAGCGTACTGTGTTTGATCTCAAAAATGGCTTACTAATAAGGCAAATACATGCCCTGCTGGGTAACTTTTTTAGCTATTAATGTAAATATTCTTTATTTTCTACTATTTTACTCTAACTGATACTGTTTCTCTGAATACCTCAATATGTTTGCTCTTTACTAAGTTCAAAAGGTCTTATAAATAAAAGTTCTCTGCCTTTAACAAAGAATATTCATATTGTTATAGTAAATAAAACATTCACCTCTATCACTATGGCAACGATCCCATAGACTGGTAATTTAAAAGTTTGTGAAAAAATGACCATGGCAGGTTACACCTACTCCATTCACTCTCACTACCACTCTGGCTCATGCTGATCCCGTACCATATCCCCAATTCTCACCCACCCCTCCTCCTCTACATTTATATACCCACATACTGCATGACCAATCAACTTCAATGCAGCCAAACAAAATTCTTCACCTATCACCATAACCAAAAGTCATAAAGTAAAAAACCCACCAATACTCACACCCAATACTTCCCTCAAACTACAACTGCTATTACAATTGCAACCATAGGATAACTGCAAGCACCATTACCACTACAGATCCTCATTATCCTTGCTGTGACATTCTTCCCTAGAATATATAACACCAAACTACATATACCCAATCACAACCCCATCCTAGCCACTATAATTATTAACAACTACAACTAAAAATGCTTATACCTTACACCCTCCTACCAAACCTCTTCAATATAGTAGCCCATCTTACAAACAACCTTTTCCCCATTTCAAAATAGTCAGAAAAACTGTCCACTTCCAACTCTACCAGAATCAGCTTTATAGAAATATCAGAATCATACCGTTTTTACAACTTGACATACACTAACCTTCACAACTACAAATGCTTCAAAATAAAATTCAACGTCACTCAAAACCTTATAAAACAATGTACTTTCTATAAACCCCACAGTATATTATACCTAAACATCATACCCTCAAATTCAGTGGAGACATCAACTCAAACTCAGGTCCAAACATATCAAAAAAAGCAAACACTCAAACCTGCCAAAATAGAATTTACTCACAAACCTGTAACAAAAGTCCTTAGATCAGACTTAGTAATCCTCGATATGAAAATAAGAAGTATTTCAAACAAAATACAGAGCATACACACTTGCATTACTATAAACTCTACAGGCATAGTAGTAGTCCCTGAAACCCGGTTAAAAGGAAATAAATGACAACAAGATAGCATCCCCTGAATGTAATATACTAAGAAAGGACAGTAAACCCAAATGTGCTGGTATCATAACCATTATTTATAAAAGTTCCCTTAAGATATCCCCATTCTCTGTCAAATTACCCATATTTAGCAACACAAAGATCCTACCAAGTCTGTGTTGCTGCTATTTACATACCCCCTAGCAACAACATCCCCACAGCTGTATGCTTCATACACTGGATGTTTCAACACATCGCTCATGAAACTATCATCTCAAGAGAACTGAATATTGAATGGCAGCTAATAAACAAGGATAACCATTTAGACTCAATGAACCTGTATAACTTTATCCAACTCATCACTTTAACCACTAGACAGATAAAAAAAAAATCAGACAATCAGTCTTAGATTGGATTCTCACCAACAGACTGAATACATTCGTAAAATCCAGGCTATTACCCACTATCATCAGCAACCACCTACCTACCTTTAAAATTAAGTGTCAACTTTTACCAACAAATCAGCTATAATCTAATCCAAAATACTACCACTTTTGACAATAATAGTTTTACCAATACTTTTAATCAAATTAATTGGAATGTTCTAACAAAATGCCACTACATAATGTCATGACTCGTTTTAACCAGACCATTTTAAAAATCTTAAACAACCTTGTCCCAGTTTGTAATGAGAAAACCAAAACAAACCCTTCCCCATGGTTAACCAAAGAAACAAAACAACTTGTGAAGCAAAGAGATAAAGTCAGGAAAGATTGGCTAAAAAATAGAAGACTAAATACCTTATATACAGTTAGACAACTAATAACCTTGCCAAATTAAAGATGACAAACACAAACACTATACTAACCTGTAAAATAAGTGCTAAAATAATGCAAAACTCTTCTGGTCGTCATCAGTAAATGAACTGTTGCATTCAGGCCAAGCTTCCACACAATTCTCAACCACAAACAATTCATCACATTCAATTCTCTCCCATTTAATTTCTTACTTTATCAAAACAGTGCACTCTCTCCTTAATAGCAATATTACTTCTCCCCTTTTCTTATCCTCATCCAACAACAGCCAATTGCCAACTTTTAAATCCCAACTAATCCCTAATTCCACAATCTGTAAAGATTCTCATAAACCTAAACTGACATCACTAGCAACAGATTAACTCACATTACAGTATGTAAAAATCACTGCTAATGCAGAAATCTACTGCATAGCCATCCTAATTAATAAAGCATCCATTTGGAAAAAAAAAATCCTATATTATACCCCTGTAAAATGGTGGCCCATCCACAGAACTAAACAATTATAGACTGACTGCAATATTGTTACCACTATCTAAAAATCCTAAAAAAATCCATTCATGCACAATATATTCAATACCTCAACACAAACAACATTTTATCAAAAACCCAATATGGCTGCAGAGAACATAGCAGTATCAGTACCACTCTCCTTCAGTTCTCATTCACCTTAAACTTCCACAGAAATAACAGTGAAGTAATATCAGCTCATCTTCTAGATCTGTCTAAGGTGTTAGACACAGTACCCTACCAATATCATCTCACTGAGCTATCCTCCCTTGGCCTGTCACAACCCTCCCTCAAATACCTTTCAGACAGACACCAGGTTGTCAAATAGCAGCAAACGCTCTCCTCCTTCCTAGAAATCTCAGTTTGTGAGCCACAGGGCTCAGTTCTAGGCCCAGTGCTAGTCAGTATTTCCATAAGTAATCATCATAAAGCAAAACATTATGCATAAGTAATTGAGTTTGCAGAACAGTCTACTGTCATCTGCACAGCTTCCTCTATAATTAAACTGCAACACATCACCAAAGACTCTTTCTCTACAGTAGAATCCTGGTTAAAAAATCCAACCTACTGCTAAACCCTAACAAAACTAAACTTATGCTATTTACCTCCAAACAATATCACAAGGAAAACTATTCATTTAACATAACTTCCTTAAAATAAACAAAAATCAGAAAAGGAACTCACACACAATTACTAGATATCATAATTGACAATAACCTTAAATTCAACCAGGATATACTACAAGTAGTCAAGAAAACCCACCAAAAAGTAATCTTATTTCTCAGAGTCAAAAAGAACATCACAGACTATTCTATAGTCACTATAACCTAGTTGCTTACTGTTACTGCTGTTTGCTTTCCAATCCTGACAAACATAAATACTACATACTTAACCAAATTATTCTTCTACAACAAAATACAGTACACAACATTGTCAAGTCCTAAAATTATTTAACTGTCTAGAACTGCCTGTTTGTCTGTTGTACATGTAACTTCCAACTGCTCATAAACTAACTCACTCATCATATAAATGCCAGCACTAAAAGGCCCACTCCAACCTCACTGCCCAAATAGGGACCTCTGATCTGGAATCAGACCCTACTATTTATAAAGAGATTATACAGCTCTACAGTGGATTCACTATATTTGCACCATATCTGTAAGAACTGGAACAGAATACCAATAAAACTAAAATCAGTCAAAAATTACACCAGATTTAAAATAATGCTCAAACAACACATACATCTGGCATGGGCATCCTCATGCCTTGGTCCATGTTACCTTAACTTTCATCCCATCTTTCCTCCCTCCTCACCCACATGGATATATTGTCTACTCATTCTACCCCATATTGTCTCTTACAGTGTATTACTAGCCTATTAGCAATCATCTTTTGTGATTTCAGAGTGTGGACAAGCTGTCTAATTTGCTTTCGCATATCATATGGATTGTGTACATTTTATAATGTCTGTCAGAGAGAATGGTTTTGAAAATATTACAGGCTGTCTACAAGTAAAAGTTAAATGGCACCAAGATGATGATGAAATGCTAGCTAGTAGAAGTCTCTTAGTGGCAGGCAGAGAGCAGAACCACTGATCATATTCTCTGTTAGCCAATTGAAAAACATTATAAGATTACCACCACATTTACATGATATTTTTGATATGTTATTGCATTGAAATTTACATTGCTGCAGATGTTGCGGTCCATTCCAAGGTCAAAGGACTTGGACAGAGTAAAAGGTGATATTTATGTTATTACTCATTGTGCATTTTCTCTGAGATTGTGTGGCCTTGGGGGTAATAGATATAGAGTTCAGTTGTGTGGAAGCAGATTCTCACATATAGTGTTTTGTGCTATTTTAAACATTGATATTTTACATTTTAAACATTGATATTTTACTTTTACAATGTTCGTGACTATAGATATCATTTCTATGTGTTCCATCTTGAGTAGGGGATGTGTGATATTTCATAGTAAATGCAACAAGCAGAGAAAGAACGTTTTGTGGTGGTTAGATGGAAAAGCAAAAGTTTTAGTTTATATGTCCTGAAATTTATTATTCTAAGAACAGGAGATCCCTGTCTGCAGGTGTGATGACTAGAAAAGGGAAGAAAAGTTGTAAGAACAGGCTGTAGCAACTCTAATTTTATCTGACAGGAACAGCATAGCCTTTTACAGCTTTCAAAGTTTTAAACTGGCTTTACTGATATCCTTTTAGGCATTTTTCACATGTAAGCAATTTTAATGGCAAAACCAAGGACCTTAATGAAGTATCCTCAGTAACTTTGGAGTCACAAAAAGTGATTATCAGCTTGATGTCATTGTGATATGAAGATACTGATTAATAGTTGCAATAGCACTGAATGTTCTAGGGAAAACTGCATCAGCTTTGTTTTAGAAGCATTTAAATGTCGACCCACACTTCGATTTTTAAGGACAGTGAACCAATATTGTAGGTTATTATTGAGGGGTAAACTGAAGAGGTGGTTAGAGGGAGTCATCTGCATATTGTATTATTTTGATCCTCCGCAATAGTAAGTCATGTAATTCACGCATATCCTAAAGAGGTGTGAATCCTGCTTTTCACCTATGTTTACAGGTATTAAGGAATAGAGGGAATTGTTTCAATGTATGTCTTGCCACAGACCTGTGATGTAATCAGGACAATTCTTTTACCACTAATAGTAAAGCTAAAATTGTCAAGGACTTCCATAAGGCTATTGGGGTATTGGCTTGATAAAAAAAAAAATAACCAGTATCATATAGAAGTTTGTAATGTTAGTTCTGAGTAAACTTTCCTGATTATAGTAAACGATTTGGAACATCCCTATAGAGCTGTATTTTACTTTGATTAGGCTATTCTTTCTCTGATAATATGAATAGAGTACATCAAGTCAGCACACATTTGCTTTAAGTAATATTAATATTCTGACTGGTGTCCCACTAGCTTCACCTTATGGGCATTATGGTGTGTCCCTTATGTGTTTACCCCTGACCTTAAAATGATGATGCATATTTAGATAATGGTTGCACTCTCTGTCATTCAATTTCTAAGTAAGGGTAAGTAAATGTGGTATATACACAGCTGTATTCACATATAACATCCACTGGTGCCCTAGATCCAAGTCAGTCTGACTTCAGGCTTATGTTTAGTACTGAGGTTAGTGACTTCTGAAAGTGAGTGGTCAAAGGCTTACTGATTATTGGTCTTTAAATCTTTGTAACTCCTGACTTCTATACAACATCACGCACTATGTGTCATTGAATCCTTGACTGCAGTGTTATTAGGGTTTAGTGAGCATTATTCACAAATGGTTTACGTCTTTCTTACAGTCCACTTGCAGTTAGTAGTTGGAAGAAACTCCTTTTCTCAGAGTGCTTCAAGACTGTATTTTGAGCATCTTGTTATTTAACAGGTATAAGCTGCTCCTCAGTCAGGTCATTGCATGGAGAGGTATTTATTATCAGTTTTCTGCAGATGAACATGTTTTATGTTTGCGTTTTCTCAAGAGTCTTGCTTTATTTCTTTGGAGGATTGCATGGACTTAATCTAGTAATGGATGGGTCAGAATCATGTCTCACCTAACCCTACAAAGGCTGAAATCATGTTGATCCGTACCACACTCCATCTATCTGATATTAATCTGCCCTCTGCTTCATAAGAAATGAAAGAAATCAGATGGAATTTATTTTTCATGTATGTTATCTTGGAGTTGTAGTGGAAGACAGTCTGACACTTAAGGGCCACATCTCAGCCATCATCAGAGGATCCTCCAACCTTAAGAATATAGCCTGGATCAGGCACCTTATTCTATTTACAGACAGACTTTGACTATGTATTAACCAAACTACTGTAAATCCATATAATTTGGAATTTCAGACATGTTGTTGACTGAAACATTTCACATGAGTCATATTACACTAGTATGGAAGGATCTGCTGATCTACTGATTGGTGCCGCCTGATTTTTTTAAATGCCAGCCCTCACTTCCTGTACCCTTTACAATTTGAGTACAGGGACATTATGCCCTGACAAGGTATCCCAAGCCATCTGACTATGGGTATCTGGTGCATCCAATCACTCATTTTAAACCACCTAGGAGGCATAATTTTATATGTCTTATCTTAGTCCTTTAAAAGCAACTACCTTCCTCCGTTTGGCCATGCAGATATAAGTAATCTTTTATTTTTCTCTTTGTAGGAAAGTCTATGTACTTTCAAACAGGATTAAAGTATTGGCTTTTATAATTCATTTTTTTAGACTTAATTTGTTTATCAGTGATTTCTTGTGGGTATAATTTTTCATGTGTTACCATTTGAAATTCCAAGACAAATGGTAATAAATAAGTAGGTAAATGCAAGCCTACACACACACACACACACACACACACACACACACACACACACACACACACACACACACACACACACACACACACACACAAACATACATGCATGCATAAATAAAGCAACAAGTCTGGTCTGTACAATGTATAACAAGGTGCTCATTCCAAGATATGAACCATTGAATGATATACCATTAAAAAGCCATTCAGTGATCACAACATCTGGACTTACTTGTACTTGTGAATTCAGTATAAATGTCTGAATTACTTTCTCTGACTTCTTGCTAGACAACTAGGATGTACAGTTCTGAAAACAGTCGTAAACCTATGTTTTATAAAAGCATGAGAGTGATTATTATGATTAAACTTAGATTAGAAATCTGGCATCATCTTGATAGCAAATGATTTTGAATAGAGACTGATTATGTACAAATTTAACTACTGTTGTGGTATCAGGTTAAATGTATTTACTGTATTTATTTTATATGCAGGTAGACTTGCAAAACCAGAAATACAAGTGATAACTGAGAAGTCAGCTCACTTTCGCTGGAAAGTAACTATCAGTTGCAGCAGCGGCACCAAAATCTACAAAGTCACTAATTGCACATTCTACAGAACTGGTGTACAACAACACAGTCAGTCAAGTACATCTCCTGTGCTCACAATTCAGTATGTGATTGAGAATGCTAGTAAGCAGGATGAAGGGGACTATGCTTGTGAATGCTACACGCATATGAAGGAATATACACACAAGTGTCAATATTCATTTAACTCTTAATGGTAAGTGCACATTGCAACAATTATATATATTTTTGAAGCTGTTTTTTCTAGATAACACACTTGCCTCTTCACAAGTTAAAAACAAATCTATGTAAACACCATGGAACTAAACAGCTGATTTAAGGTATAAGGACTAAAATAATAACTGCACTGTTGTGACACAAAGTTTTCAAACAGGTGAACAAGGAAATGACTTTTAATCTGCTGTTTTTGGGGTATAATTTTAACTAGATATAAACTCTATTATTGGTGTTCACAATGTCAGTTTAAGGTGTGAAACATAACAATTTCCAGTGGCCAGTGTCTGCTATTCAGGCTACATACACTACAGCAACCAAATGTCTAAATTGTTACATATGGAAAGTTAGCCCCCACTCAAAAACATCGTCTGAGCACACGTGTGCAGTACTGACTGCAGGGGCTCAGGAATGTTCATAATTGTGCATCACTTGTGATCATCATGCAAACTGAGTGATTCAGACAGAATAATGACCTGAGATCTCATTAGCATAGGCATCACGCCCAGATGGATGAATCTGTGTGATTTAAGCATGGCCAGAAGCCAAGATCCTCATCTCACAATGGAAGAAAGCACGGGAAAATTAATTTGATTCCTTCTCACTAAGATATCTGCTTATATAAGATTATGTGCTGCATCTTATAAATCCAATCCTTTGTGCAACAGTTGCTGTTAACTGCTGTTTACCCAGATGCCTGTAAGGGATGTCAGTTTGTCAGTATTTTGAAATCTGTTCACCGAAAGAGTCTTAAAAGATACATTTCTAGTGTACTAACTGTAGTGACCTGAAGACTTTTTTAAAGCAGATGGTGACCTGCATGTTTTGGTCTTTTTAGTGACCTCATTAGTGCAGGCTACAGTAAGTGGGGTTTTTCGCAATGCCTTAGAAACAGACAGTTTAAAGCCCGATGTCCATAAAAATTAAGGAGCCTGTAAATGATTTCAACTAAAATCCAGGAAAGGATAAAAGGGTCATACAGACTAAAGGCTGAACAACGCATATCTACAGCTAGTGAGGTTTGGCTTTATTAGCCTGAATGTACCCATAAAGACTAAAAGAGTAAAAAAAACATGAACAATCAAAAGCCAGGTACCTGAAACAGTGCTCCTTAAGGAGTTATTTTCTTATAGGTTCATAGGTGTGTACTAGGCTAATGGCCTTGGAGTCTTTACAAGCCTAACCCATAGGATTACCCTGGCATCATGCCAACTGGCCTTAGTTCCCAGTGCCTCTGTCAAGTAGAGCCACTGGAGTGATCCACTGGGTGAATTTTCTATTTTCCATCCACTCATCAAGATTTCTTTTGAAGAAGGCCAGTGAGGTTCTCTGACATGTATGTGAAGTCTATTCCATAGCATGGGCAGTCACTGGGTTATGATCCTGTCCCTCCAGCATGTTCTGTTGATTGTGGTAATGAGGTTGAGGTCTCTGGAGTGTGTGGTGCGGAGGGATTGAGATTTCTTTAGATGTACCATTTCTAACAGAGTTGGGTCAGACATGGCTTTGTAAGTCAAGCAGAGATTGCCTCTAAGTAGGTGATATGAGACAGAGAATAGTTGGAATTTTTTGAGTCTGTCCATATAGGACAAGTGTTTAAGGCCTAGGATCCTGTTTGACAGGTACCTTTGCAGCCTCTCCAGTAGTTGCAGGTGTTTAGTGAGGTACATGCCAAATGAGGCATTGCACTCGATGATTGGCCTAATGAGGGAAGAGTAGAGGGAGACAATGACCTCTTTCTTCCTGGATGCAAAACCCTTAGTGATAAGATGGGCCACATAGAAGGACCTTCTGACCACAGTGGCAATGTGGTGGTCAAAAGAGAGGTTTCTGTCAACCTGTGTTCCCAGACCTCTTATAATGCCTTCTAAGTTCAGTGGGCTACCATCAATGTGGTAATTCATGGGAACCGGGTTTTTCCCAAAGGGAATGACGACACATTTTTTGGCATTAAGCTTACGGCCATGGTTCTGACACCAGCCGTTGGCCTCAGTGAGGCCTTTCTGTAGGATATCAACATCACTTGGGGGAGTTAATAGCAGCTCCCAACTTGCAATTGTCTGTGAACATGGAAGCAAAAACCACCAAAAGATGCACCAGGAGGACTCCAATAAGTAGCTTTTAGCGTAGTCAAAATTTAATATTCGCTATTCATCCAACAGACTTCTTCAGAAACTAAACATAAGAGCTCAGTCAGTTAAACATTTAAATAATGCAAACAATTAACACCAGCCAGTCAGCACATCACTCTCATTAAAACTGATTACATCATACTTAAATGCTGATTAAAAGCCATAGGGCAAACTGAAATAATATGCAAACAGATAAACTATTTCAGTATTCAAAACTTTATTGGTTAAAAAACAATAAACTAGTGCTGTAGGAAACAACCAAAACTAATATTTATTAATAGTCACTTTCCTATTGTTTAAAAAACACAATGATCGCAGTGTCATTAAGACCTGGGGAAATACAGGAGGCGAGTCTAAATTGCCACTCAGCCTCCCTCTGGGCCACAAGATTTCTAAAGTTGCCTCCCCTTATGCCCTGCCTAACCACCTCCAACACAGAAAAAGTTTTTTTTTTTCAGTTGACACAAGCAATAGAGTGTTTAAACAAAGCATTGTTAGAATTTTGTGTTTTAATGGCATGCTCGTGCTCCAAAATTCTTTTTCTTAAACTCCTAGTGGACATGCCAACATAAAAGGCAGGATATGCAGAACATAAGGCAACGTAAACAATACTTACAGTACTACAATCTACCTGGCCAGGGACCATAAAAGTTCTATCCACATGGCCTAAGGAAATGATGGGTCCCTCAAAAATAAATCTATCTGCAAGCCCTACAACCAGAGTATTTGAACATTATCCCACCACTCCCAGCAGTACCCCTGGCACCAGCATGACTTCTATTAGACTCCAAAAGTTGTTTTATAATTCTATTCTTTTTGTAAATGAAATATGGACTGTCTCCCAAAACTCTGGCTACATCAGGATTACCTGCAATGACCTTCCAGTTATCACAGATAATTCTACGTATAGCTTGATTATCTACACTCATCTCTAAAGCATACCTGAGACAGTCACTAGTCTTGTTAACATTGTCTAACTGTCCCACTACAACCTCTTTCTGTCTGTGAACTTTGACAGCCAGACCCCCCTTCGTGTTGGCCTGGACTTCAGAGAAATATATACCAAACAGGAAAGGACCCAGGACCGAATCCTATGGGACTCCACTTGTGACTGGTCTGCAGTCTGACTTGGAGTCAGCTACATTCACACTGTGGGTTCTATCTGTGAGCCAGTTTGCAACTCACCTAGTGATATAGGGGTTGATGCCTAGCTTAGTGAGTTTTTCTATAGTTCCTGAGTGGGGAATGGTATCAAAGGCCTTGGCCAGATCAAGGTAGGTTGTATGAACCACCTTGCCTTTATCCACACCTCTGTTGACTGACTCAAAGAAGTTGACCAAGTTGAGCAGACACGATCTACCCTTCAGAAAACCAAACTGTGTGGGATCCAGAGTTTGGAGATTCCCTATATCCTTGTTAATTAGGTCCATGATGATGTATCCCATAGCTTTGCATATCAGACTCATGAGGCTAATGAGGGCGATAGTTCCTAGGGTCTGTAGTCACTCCTCCTTTGTGGAGAGGGATGATTGTAGCAGTGCGCCATTGTGTAGGGACAAAACCTGAGGTGAGGCTGTGACTGAACAGAGCACACAGGTGAGGTGCCAATTCACTCTGTAGTTCATGTAGAGCACAGCCAGGAATATTGTCAGGTCCCATAGAAGCTGTCTTCTTGGCCTTGGACAGTGCTGTTTTAACCTGTGCAACAGTAATATTGGGTGCCTGGCAAAGTGACTGGTATTGTTATTGGTCCTTTGGGAGGGAGTAAAGTTGGCACTGAATCTGTCAGCCAGTATATTGGCAATATCTGTTGGCTCGGTATAGGAAGTGCTATTGTGCAGTAACTCAGAGCAAATCTGGGTATTGCCATGGAGATTCTTTACATAACTATAGAAGGCCTTGTGGTTGTCTTTACTACCTGTTGTAATTCTGTTTTCATAGCTAGCTTTAGAGGATTTGATGAGGGATCTCAACTTTTTGTTGAGGCTGATAAGGGAGTTTTTCCAATCTTGGGACTTCACCTTATTCCGCATCAGTTTCCTCCTTCTGTTGGAAAGTTTGTTTATGGCTGGGGACCACCAGATTGGCTTCCTTTTTTTGGAGGAGAGTGTCTTGGTTCTATTGGATATGGCAAGATCCATGAATTTGTGTACATGTTCGTACAGTGCATTGCTGTATGATTCGGTGGTCATGCAACTGTTCTCTATTTGCATGGGTGCCTTGAAGTTAGCCACCTCTGCTTTTAGGAGCCCAAAGTTAGCTTTGGAGAAGTTTTTCATGGTGGTTACCTTTGCGGGAGGATAGGAGGGATGTGGATTTCCAAGGTCATTAATTTGTGGTCGGAGCTATCCAGGGAGGAGTTGACTATTGGTGTAGAGCAATGATCGCCCATGTTAGTAATGACCAGGTCAAGGATGTTGCTACCTCTAGTGGGGGTAAGAACGAGCTGGTCCAGGGCATTAGAATTAATGAATTCCAGGAAGCATTGTGCAAGTGTATTGGTACGTAAGTATTTTTCCCAGTTAATGGAGGGGTAGTTGAAGTCACCCAGTATGAGAGTATTAGGCTGGACTCTAATATTTTCCAGGGTGCTTAGGAACATGGAGTTTGAGTCTTGAGACATGGTTGGGGACCTATAGCAGGCTATAACCTGAAATTGCTGTCTTACCCAATGTTAGCTGCACCTGATGTATTTCTGATGTGCTATGTTGGGCTACCAGTCTGGAGGTGTGTACATCCTTTATGAATATGGAAACACCACCGCCTTTGAAGCTTTGGTCCAAGTTCTGGGGCTGAAAGGTGTGGAATGAGTTATAGCCTGGTTGTGCAGGGCTGCTTTCTGTTACCTTGAACCAGGTCTCTGTTACAGCACAAATGTTGATGTTCTCCATTTTAAACAGTGCTTCATGCGAGGGCATTTTGGGATTTAAACTTCTAGCATTGAGCAGCATGACCCTCAGATTGCATTTGTTTGTAGCTGTTATGGTGGTAATTTGGTATTTGAAACATCATGTAAAAAGGCACTATATGAGTGGCAAGAGCCTTGGCCAGTATCTGGAAGCCCAGGGGTGACAGATGCAGGCCATCTCTGGCAAAACATCGAGGTCTGTCAGTCATGTCATCCCAGGCAGACAAATACAGGACTAGGGTCATACCTGCCTGGACTGCATAATCTCAGGGCTCCTCCATATCTCTTTTCATGTAGTCCAAGGAGGTACATCTCAGGTCATTCATACCCACATGTACAATGACACAGTCATATTTGTACCTGTTGCTGAGGGACCTGAGTGCATGCATTCTGTGGTGGATCCTGGCACCTGACAGGCAGCTGACTGTTACTTTCTCCTTATTCAGCCTAGTGAGTGGGACATCAGTGTGCCTCACTTTCATGTCACCTATGACTAGTGTATTGGGCATTCTGTTTTACCTTAGGGGCTTTGGTTGGATGGCACACTGTTTAGGACAGTTATGTGTCTCATGATTAGTGTTGTGTTGTGGTGGTCAAGTGTGTTTCTGCCTTGGAGATCTCTGCTGTTTGGGTAGATTTTTATTGAGAGCCTCTGCAAAGGTGGGTGTGTGGTTTGTGTTTTTATGTGAAGGTAGTGCTGGTGTGTGTTCTGGAGGGCTATGTATTCCATGTGGTGTGGTGCAAGTGTTGACCTTCTCCTCTTGACCAGCTATTCCGGTCTTGGCTAGAGAGTGCATGGCTTCCAATTTGGATATATAAGTGCATCTCTCACAAGTCTGAGTGTTGGGAGGTAAGAGGAGAGGGTTGTTGGTGTAATTGCTACATTGCATCAGGATGCCCATGTTCGCCAGGTTAATAGGAGAAAGCACAGGGAACTGTTCTTTATACATGCCTGGAGGGGTGGGCATTAATAATAAGAATGTTTAGTGCTGGTACCACTTTTGTGTGCTACAATAATTTCTACAAGATGTCTGGTAAAGTGCTAGGCTAATTAGCTAGTAAAAGTGCAGGAGAAGAGAGAACTAGCAGATCTAAGGGAAATATTGAAGAGCAGAGATTGGCATGGCTCAGAAGCTTACAAACAGTCCTGGATACAGCAAATCTGTAACTGGACTAGACTAGTTACAGGAAAGGTGGGAAAAGCACAAATGCATGCTTTTAAACCAGAAAGTTGAAAGAGATGGAAAAACTGCCCAAACATCCAATAAACTACAATTTCTGGGCAAGAAACCACTCCTCTTGTGGTAGATAGGCTACCTAGTGCTTACCACTCCCACTGATAAGCTAGAAGGCTTCCCTCCAACAGCAAGGCTTGGGAGGCTCAGAAGCTTACAAACAGTCATCAATACAGCAAATCTGTATCTGGACTAGTCTCATTACAGGAAAAATGGGAAACAAGTGCAAATACTAATATTAGTTTTTCATGTATGTAGGATACTGAGTAAAGATTTGTGTATTTAATTTAACAGAACCTTATCAAGGCTTTTTACTATGCATTTTATGACTGATGAATAGATTGCAAAAGGAATTATTTTATTAGTGCATTAGATCATGTGATTTTTATGTAATGTTATATAAAGGGTCTTAACAGATTAGTGAATGGTTTTGGTGAAGTCATAGGGGATAATGGGTGAAACACTTAACTACTCATTAGTGTTTCATCAAATTCAATTTATATTTATAAATTTTGGATCTGCTTTTGCTCCGTCATGTCAGCTGCATCTTCCAAGGACTTGAGAAACAGAGGAATTCCATTTTGGTTTTATTTATTTTGGAGGTGAGATCTTTGTGTGGTGGTAATCTACAGAGCTTTTTCCATTAAAGAACTGGGAAATATTTTTCCCATTAAAATCAGTGGGGATGCAGATTCAGTTTTGTTTATTGACTTTTGCAAAGATTCTGAAATCAATGTATAGACTGTGTACCTAGCATATACATATTTTAATATTTACACTTTTTACAAGATATGTATTTGACTCTACCCCATTTTGAGGGAGTATAAGGTTAAGATAAGTAAATACATACATACATACATTCTCCCACACCAGTGATTTAACTGTAGGTAAGATGATTTGCCTTATTAAAGGGCATGACTGCTTTTTTCTCAAACATTCAGACTGCTACCTATCTTTAAAACCTAGTTTCTTTTACAGGTTTAAATCACTGTGTATACTTGCTTCATAATGGATGACTCTTTAGTTATACTCTCATTAATTGGAAAGGATTCTGTGTAAAATGACTAAACTGTTAAAAGCTAGTTTTCTGCTCTCTGCTTTCCTGTTTAACCTATTGATTCTTGATCTGTCCGTCAGTGCCTTATGTAAAGAGCAGCTACCCTTCTACACCTGGGCATTGATGAAGTGTTCCATCAAGATGGATAACTATCCTGGTGTGCTTTCCCCAGACACAGTCCTGTAAACCAAGAGAGGTGGTTACCCTAAACCACCTGCAGGCATTAAAATCCATGATTATGACCCCCCCCCCCAAGCTATTTCACATCAGAAATGAAAGCTAATGTCAGTTATTGCTAGCATGGATACGTTATTTTTATGTCTACAGCATTAATGCCCATATCTGAAGACACAGCTTAAAGCACTGCAGTAATTTCAAACATATTTCACTTGTTAGCTAAGAAGAACAGTTTGACTTTTAAGTTAATTAGAACTTAACAAACAGATGGTAATGGTAATCATTACAGCTTTGTAAGGAAGATAGATATTTTGTAGGAGATAAGTCTGCTGAAAAGAAACACAAACCTGTCAAAAGCAAACCAGTACAGCATGAGAAGTCTCCTCCTGTATGCATATCTTGTTATCTGATTACTCCTTACAGCCTTGGAAATGAGATTATGTTTAATAAAAAGTTGAGAAAGCTCTGAACTTTGTATGAACTAATCCTTTTTTTTTCTAAATTTAAGATATAAAAAAGGCTGCATCTAAGTATGCAGGGGATTTTCTCTATGCTGAGAGTTTCCAAGTATCATAATACTTTACAGTACATAATGTACAACATAACTCAGAACCAAGACATAAACTGTAAAAACAAAATACCAGTCCAAGTGTTCCAAGTAGAAACCACGCTGCTGAGAAAAAACGTTGAATTTATTTGCCAAATAAATACTTGCAAAATTCCTGGAACAGTGGATAAATGTCTACAACAACAGATTAAGCGCTATCATCTGACTGTAACAAAAGACTTCTTCAGAATCTGTTTAAACATCAAAAAACAAATTTAAATACTGTTTAAAAAGCAATCATCTGACCCATTGACTATTTAGCAACTGAGATTAATTGAAATTTTAAAGGGCTATGACCATATTAAAACACACACACATATATAATATATATATATATATATATATATATATATATATATATATATATATATATACATATATATATATATATATATATATATATATATATATATATATATATATAATCAAGTAACACAACAGCAAAATCGACACAGAGTAAGACCTAAGCTTTAAAATACTGTTAATGCTTAAATAATCATTAAGCCTTGGGGGGCTAAGAGCCTGCAATCTCACTTGCCATTTCAATTCCTTGGCCTCCAATATATCCTGCCATGCGCCCCCCCTGGGATTCCTTTCAACCATTTCAATGCCAAAAAGTGAAAACTGATGTCTGGGCTATTGGCTGACATGTTTCCAATGCATTATTCATCTTGCAATGCCTAATGTCCACCAAATGTTCATAAATTTGGTCTCTAAAACATCTCTGGGTGTTGCCCACATTGAAACCAGCATATTGACTGCACACAGCCACATAAAGAATACCCTTGGTGTTATAATTGCAGTAAAAGGAAGGTTTTAGCACAGTATTGTTAACCTTAGAAGCTTTCCCTTCCCTAATATAGAGACATTGGGAGCATGTTCCACATAAGTCCCAAATCTTCTGTACTGTTTTACAACTGTACTTCACCATGAACTGGAAACAAAACAGCTCACCGCCACACAAAGAAAGAAGCCAGTGATTACCTTTATATTTTATTAAAATTACAATTACTTCTAATAGTAGATCCACAATGTAGTCGCACAAAACAGGTAAAATAAGCACACACTGGATATGATAAAATCTGGTTAGCAGCAAATACAAAGCATAAAATGCAAATTCCTCAGTCTGGTTAGCAGCAAATACAAAGCATAAAATGCAGACTCCTCTAGCACCTCAGCTCTTCAGTCTTTACAGAGTATGTTTTACAATTGTGTTTATCTCCCAGTTTCACTGAAGGAGACAGGATGTCTACAGCTAGAGGTTTTTTTTCTATTGTCTTAAAACAGAAATAATAACTAGGTTTAAAATGTAAAAGTGTTTAACTGTTTTACGACTTCCAGTTCTAGGCAAACTTCTGAGAGATATGTACTTCTCACAAGGAGATGCTAAAAATTCTGTGTTTTTATTGCTCTGTGACTTCCTAGCAGCTGCACATCTGAGAGAAAAGTAGTTTTGACACAGAAATGTTGGTTTCTGTTAGCCTGGGAGCTGAAGGCAGGTGACAAATAGTGATCTCATCCAGCTGACCCAGCAGTAATGTTTTGATATTAATTTGGGAACTCTGTTAGAGACTCTGCACTTTGTATTTGTCTCTGGACCTGGAAACATCCATCTTCAGCACTTCTACTGTTAATAGTAAGTAACCAGGGCACAGTGATTTCTCTTAGATATAGATAGAAATATAGTGAAGATTAGTTTAGATGTTTTCTGTGTTTATTTGAGACTGTCCTGCAATGTTATTTTAAAATATTTCCTGTGATTCTGAACTCTGTCTTTTATTGAGCATTGTCCTGCCCCTCCATTATTCATTATCAAATATATGTTTAAACCTTTTATTTGTGGCTGGTTTGTTTAGAGATATTTAACATCTTACAGTACTTGCACATGTATTTGGTGACACTGAATAGGCTATAGGCCACTCCATTAGCCCTAGTCTTGGTCACACTCACCATTTGGATAATAGCAACATCACACAGTAGAATTGGTCACCCTTTGGTAAGGGTCTTATAGCAGCTGATAAGTAAGGGTGGTTGGTGGCAGTAACAAGCACCCCACAATCTGGGCAGAAGGGGGCACAGCCAGCAAACCTGTGCCAGCCCTCCCCAGGACTGTCTGTGTGTTTGTATATAAATCAAATCTCAAAGTGTGTGTGTGTGTGTGTGTGTGTGTGTGTGTGTGTGTGTGTGTGTGTGTGTGTGTGTGTGTGTGTGAGCCACCTGAGCAGTGACACGAAGCACCGGTGGGACAGAGAGGGTGCTGGAGGCCCCAGCCTGACCACTCATCTGAGATCCCAATCCTATAGTTGTGCCAGTGGGGAGTCCCACCGGGTATCTGGAAAAAGAGGGAGAAACCAGCCCCCAGACTGGCTGTGATCTCTGTGTGCGCTCAAGGGAAATTGCACTGTACTGTGTGTGTATACTTGTCATCCTCCCAATGTGCATGTGGTGCCAGTGGTGAGGATTGAGGCTCCCTGATCACTGGGCCAGTGCAGGGGGTGTCACACAGTTCATTATTTGACCTGGTGGCTAGAGGGTTACTGGTCTGCCTGCAGCAAGTAGCAGCAGCTGGACTGATGTTAGTATAATCTGAAGCATTAGTCCAAGGTCACAAACTCATAGCTGCAGTTCCCCATGGTGTATCTATACTATTATTACAATCTAAAATGCAGCATCTCTCAGCCTCTAAAGTATGAGTTGCTGCTGATTTCAAGCCCTTCAATTAGCATTGAGTGGTGCCAGGTATTGAACCTGGCATCCCTCATACCATGACAGGTGATTGTGAACCACATGATTGTATAATTGTGACTAACCATGTGCTTTCTCCTAGACTTGATTTAAAATATACTCCAACGGACAATGCAGAAGAGATAGAAACAGAAATTTCACTGCAGGCATAGCAATTTGAACAGAAACTGAAATACTTTGTCAGGAAAGCTTATAAGGTGTTACATCTGCACAAGTTGCTGAATTGATTACCTAATTTACAAACTTTTGTTAATGCAAAGACAAGACTTTAAATATTTATACAAATAGCTGTTCTGGGTTTGGGGTGACCCATGGCTTTTGGAAATTGTGGAGAAAGAGAGGATTTTTAACATCAGCAGGTACTGAGATAAAAAATATGAAAAGTTTGTAAAGGATTTATTAGATGCTTTGTTGTTACCAAGGGCTTTAGCAATAGTTAAAGTACAGGCTCATACAAAAGGAGGTACTTTTACTATAAAAGGTAATTGTTTAGCAGATTATGTAGACAAACATGCTGCCAGTTTGAATGTCCCTAGAATTTTTGTTTTTGTTATGCAAGAAACATCTGCAAAAATGGCAAAAAATGAAAATCTCTGTAATTTTAATTATTTGACTGCTTTGCAAAAGTAGTGCTACAAAGGCAAAGAGAATGAGATGGATCAATGCCAGGTGTAAAGGAAAAAATGATGGATGTGCCCGGATGTCAGAATGTGAGAATCAGATGCGAGAATAGCTTAAGTGTGCATATTTTTGCAGAATGGCCAGATTTTTACCTCATATTTTTGGTCTGTTCCTCACAAAAAATTGTGTTTTTCTTTATGAGAAATCACTGGGATGACCTAAATAATAACATGCATTTGAGTTTCAGACTTATATCTGACAAGCCTACACTACAGGAGGTTTAACGTATTGTACAATGAAGCGTGGCTTATCTCGGTCTTTCTTGCATTTTTTTAATTTGCCTGTCTGACCTTTTTATCCATTGATTAATAACTAGATAGTGAGATAAATCCTCAAAATATGGAGAAAAACAGGACAAAAGTTGATATGTCCAAGGATTTTAATGACTCCACACGCTAAAACCAATACAATAGATAAGCAGAAATCCAAAACTGCATAGATCGTGAGATAAAACATAGCCTTCAAATAATGACTTTGTAGCATTAAGCCACAGTTAGCAATGGAAATAAGATTGCGCCTGTAGAAACCTGTAGCCATTCACACTTGTTGCCATTAAGATAGTGATGAGAAATTCATGAAAGTAAATCTAAGGAATATATATTCTCACCTCTAGACTGTCTCACAGTATACAAGCAAACAGAGATCCAGAGTTCTCATTTAAGTCATTCATTCATTCATTCTCTATCATCTCAGTAAACAAACAAAAAGAAACAACCAAAAAAAACAATGCAGCCTCAGTTATGTGATACCGCAGAGCCATGGACCATCTCACTGAGGGGGCAATTTAATGGGAGGCAGTTCACTGATTCCTTCTCACTGTTAATCTAGTTTCTTATATATAATTATATCAAATAGTTGAATCAAACATAAAGAGTTCTGACGGTTTCCAGGAGTGTTTGCCTTTGAATTCAACTATTTAATCCCTGAATTGCAATACATCATTTATAGGGTGTGCAGGAGGTCCTGATCCCCTTGAAGTTACACCCTACATTTCCTATCTGCAATTGTGTGCAAGCAAATAAGGAGCTGGGCTGCTTGTATTAAGCCACTGACAGTTTATATAAGAGAATGATTTTGTCTGCTGTTGAGGCATCTTTAGTGCATGGCAGTCATTTTCACAGAGTCAGATGAGTAACATTGTGTTCTAATGGGGTTTTAATGAGTGTAATTTAAAATGTTGAAAAAATAAGTGCCAACTCAGAATGTCGTAACACGACCATTTTAAATACTTTCTCTCATTCCCAAAATTGGATCAACTTCAGAATTGATTACACAGGGAGGAGAGATGCAAGGGTCAAATCACTTAAAACATAAAGGGTATAATTATGGAGAGATGGATTAAAACAGCACTTGAAAGTTCAACAAACTGCCATACACAAATTCATTTTAGATGATGTGTTTCTTTAATTAACTTGAATTTCCACACATTTCATTTGTTTTCATACAATGGTTCTGATCTGCATTTAAGGTTAGTTAATGTCATAGCCATGTGAAGGGGAAACACATTTATTTATTTTATTTTATTTAACATTTGTTGACCGTGAAACACATGCCTTGGAAGATCAGCTGGTTTCTAGGGAAAACTGTAAAAAATGCAAATTGTATTTTTTAATAAAGATGCATTACATATGTGAGACATGACACAATCAGTAGTTTATTTTTTTTGTATAAAAATGCAGCATATCTTTGAAAATTATGCTGTTATACACACACACACAATACACACACACACACACACACACACACACACACACACACACACACACACACACACACACACACACACAATATAAGCAATCCAAAAATGCAACACAAATGTTTGTAACCAAAAATAATCAAAGAACAGAAATGTTTTTAGTTAATGCTTTCATCCCCAATAGGACGTTTTCAGAATGAAACATAACAAATTCAAAGTCCACTTAAAGACTTATATATTAAAAAATATGTTCTAATGAACCATGAAACATAAAGTAAAATTTAATTTAGAAATTTTTATCTTATTAGCAAAGCAATGTTTTTTGGCTTTTCCTGGTTAGGGGTCGCCTCAGTGGATCACCGGTCCGCTAATGATTGGCAGTGGATTTTTACTGTGTTGAGTTGCCAGGCCGGCACCCAACCTTCAAAGAAGGCACACCCACTCACGCACGTACGCACCTACCTGTGCCTTTAAAGTTCACATGACCATGGGGAGGACATACAGACTCCATACAGAAGAAACTCCAGCTGAGAATCGAACCGAAGAAACTCTTGCTGTAAACAGACAAATCTAACCACTGCACTTACACTTCCTAAATACTTGTAATTCATTCTAAAGATATCCCATAAAATAAATGGCATATCCCTATCAAGAAATGTTATGAAGAAAAACTAAATACTGCTGAATATGAATTGTTTTAAAACTTCATTTATAGAACTTGGGCTGATTTTTTTGTATAAAATAAAATTTAAAGATACAGTAACTGTAAACCTGAATAGATGCTGACATTTTGTCTGCTAGTGCAACTCTCTGTACATGACAGTATTCTCCCACCATCCTCCTCTAGCATGTTTTTTAACCTTTTCTAAAATGAAATACAAAAACTTGTTAAAACTATCACAAAAAATAAAGTATTTGAACAAATCATTATTCAAATTTTACCTTAAGACACTGTATATATGTTGCAAAGTCTTTTTATATAACAGATATTTAGTTTTTCCTATATAAAATGATTCACACATTTGACATTTCACTATATATACATTCCATTAGTCTTGTATGGCAAGGACTGATCAGGACCCAGAACGGTAATATGTGGACCTTCATGCACATATTGGCATGCTTTACAAGCTCTGCATTTGAGCATTCCTTTATTAGTGATGTTTATGTGAGGTTCAGTTCATAAAATGTTCTTAATGTGGTTTTTGCAAACAATAAGAGGTGCTAAACACAATTCATTAATTAATCACTGATAATAGTTTTCTATTTTTTTTTTTTTTTTATTAAAAGTCTATCTCACCTCTTTAAAGCCCCATTAATGTCAATACTATGGCATTATTTAAACTTTGATTGATTCTTGAAATAATTGATATTTATTATTTTGAGAATCACTACATATTTCTTGTAGTTTCTCTTATTCAATACCTCAGTGAAAATACTCTCCAGTAAATTCAAAGGAAAACCTCATTTAACATTCTTTTTTTCAAATAAAAAGTTTCCATAATAAAACTCTGATCATGTGATATTAGCCTCTACAGTCAAACTAATTGTTCTTTAACTCTCTCGCTCTCTCTTTATATATATATATATATATATATATATATATATGTGTGTGTGTGTGTGTGTGTGTGTGTGTCAATCAGGATGGCTGTTCTATAATATAAATAGTTTGAAAAGTAGGCTTTGATACACCATTGATTCAAATCCATTACTAATTTTTGATAATAAAATGTCTAGATAATGAATAACTTCCTTGTGACAGGTGAACATTAAATTAATAAGTAGGTAGTAGCATTTAAATGGTGAAAGAATTAACTTAACCTCATCTCATCATCATTCCATAAAGTAAAAATATCATCCTGGTCCCTTGCATATAATGTAATGAATATCATGTGATCCATTTCAAAAACAAAACTTAAGATTCCATGTACACGGAACTACATTTGCAAACTTGGGGCACAAGGTGTACACACAGTAACCCCTACCATCTATTTAAAAATTTCACATTCAAAAAATATTCTCTGTAAAACCCTTTCCAATAAACTAACCAACAAATTTAATCTTATCGTCAGTTAAATTAAAAAGGGTAAGTGCTTCATTAAACCTGAGGAATGTAAGTAAATAAATTGTCATTCTAAAACATCTGAAACATTTAAGCACTGTAATCCCAACCATTCATAACAACAAGGCCGCCACATTTGTCTGGTTTTCTAAACATATAAACTCTGTTGTTAGATAATTTAACCAGCAGCACTTGTTCATCTGGATTTAAATTGAAAAACATTTTTTGAAATTAACCTTGTTGGAAAAAGCATACCTCATGTCCACTTCACACATTTTCTCTAACATAAATAAAGATGGATTTAAAGGAGGATTAAAAAACTTGATGAGGAGATGCATGTTGTGCACATCAGCCTGTCTGCATGCATTGTTAATGAGTCTCATGGCTTGTCATGCCCATATTGAAAGTAGTGTTGACTTGGTCACAATTGTGAACGTGACATTTCTGAATACCTGGGCTAGTATTAAGTTGCTTTAGGAGGCAATGTTTAAGTTCAGCTCAATAAACAAAGTAAGAATACCTGCAATTGTATCACAGGGTTAAACTAAATGTGATCAGAACTTGAAACGGCAGTAAGTCTCAATGAGTATATGATAGCACTGTTCAATAATCTTCAGAACAAAGTATAAGAGAAGATGGACATCACATCCTATGATAATGAGAAATACTGGAGAAAAAATCAGTGGAATATGTCTCAAAGGACTCTAACACAATATGATAACTAACAGGAAAATGAAATCAAGACAACACGTTATTATTCTAAGGAAAAAATAACTAGGAGAAATCTGACCAGCTTTGTAAAAGACGTATTCCTTTTCTGTCTTCTACTGCTACTCATGTTTGTAACACTGCCCTGTATTCTCATTTTTGGCCTTCAAATGGCATTGCAGCATAATATTGTAATAAAGCAGTTCTTTGATTGGCTGTATGGATTACTGACACAGTCCCGAATTGCGTTTTCTTTGTCAATATAAAGTGGAACCCATTCATAGGTAGTGGTTATTGTACCTGTGTTTTTATTTAAGGTGCAAAATAACAAGTGCAATAAAAAGAAACTGAACTAGTACACGATATTTGATTCCTGGTTTAAATTAGCCTAGCTTCTTGTACATGTTTTGCCAGAAATGTTGGATCTTCTTGCATGGCTTCCTTATTTTCCCCGTTACGTTTTACTTTGGCTTCAATTCTGTTTACTAGGCAGCTGAAATTGATTTGACAGTTCATAAAGCAGTAAACACATTACCTCCAATAGAGCTCTGAAAGACTGCCATGTAAATTCCAGTGGGTGGAGCCAAATGCATTAATGCTGTCTGCGTTGTCTGTGAATGAGTGCAGTTAGTCTTCAATTCATAGAGGCCACTTATGCTAATGTGCAACTAATATGAATAAGTATAAGCAAATTAAGTGATAATGAGGTGTAAAGAAGAAAAGCTGTAAAACAGCGTATGCTAATGAAGCATTCTTTTGCCCAGATGTGATTCATAATGAAATGTTCCTACTTTTCCACACCATCTGCAGATTTGTTGTATAAGGAGTAGTCTTGCCTATTTGATCTACTTCACAGTCCACAAAGATGCTGTCACGTGCTGCGAGCCTTGCTATTTCCCAATGTGAGGCGCTTGTATTGACTGAGCCAAAACCACTTGCACCCAGCAGTTCTCTCTGGCCAAGAAGGCAGAGACTTAAACAGAGAACAACACACTATAATTCTGATAACCAGGAGATACGTGATAGATTTAGAGATGGCAGGGATACTATAATGGTCTTAGTATGCATGACCACCCCTTAGGAATACTGGAGGAATGCACATACTTCTTAGTCCTGTGGAAAATAATGTATGTACAGCCCTTAATAATAATGCCATGAAGACCTTCTAAAGACAAACTGGACACATGATAGCGATCTGCCTTCTGTGTGGAATCTGCATGTCCTCCATGCATTCATGTGGGTTTGCTCCGGGTGCTCTGGTTTCCTCCCACATCACAAAGATGTGTCTGGAGCATTTCTCCTCAGGCCAACATTGAAAATTGGCTTAGTTCCAAGTCTGACATTCACGGTAAACAAATGTTAAATAAATAAATAAATAAATCTCACAGGCTTCTGCCTTGAGGATACTGCAGCAGTTCTTGGATGTACTCTTGGCACGTATAGATCAGTGCATCTTTTTCCTGGTGTCATCTCTGGACTAAGCATTTTATAGGGTGGCATGCTTCCCTGTGGTATGCTATGAAAGAGATTGCACCCATGTTGTAATTAGGGTACCATGAAGCCTTCGGGGGGAATGTTACCACAGTAGGAACTACTACCAGTCCGTCATTTGCCAGGTAGCATGTGATGTATGGAGGCACATCACAGACCTCTCCGCCCAGCATCCTGACAATCCGCATGATTCCCATGTTTGGCACACTAGCTCTCTCTAACATATCTTTCTGTATGGCAGAATGTCAGGTAGTCATCTTGCTGGTAAGTTGAAAAATATTTTTTCTCTTTTTTTGATTTTATTTAAATAACTATTTATGGAGAAACATATTGCTGAATAAATGAATACTAAACCACTTTTTCTTCACTTTATCCCATCCCTATTTTCTATCTTTCTCCTTTATTTGTCTTTCAGGTGAGTCTAGATATCCACTGCAAACACAGCTCATGACACCAGTGAGAAATCCAAGTAGAGCTGCAGAAGACAACTTTAATACAGTCCTGTCCCTGACAAGTATTGTCATTGGGAGGATCGTTGACCTCCTGAAGAGTCATTTCAGGTGCCTGGATGAGCCTGGGAGTGCCCTTCAGTATGACCCAGGGACTGCATGCAGAATGTTTACTGTATGTTGCATTCTGCACAACATGATCATGCACTGGTCTGGTAGTGAAGTGACCAATGTTGTCACTGAAGCTCTTGGTTCCACTTCTGTTTTGATTAATCGTGACCAGCTGGCAGTGGTATTAAGGGACCACATGCTTCAGGCTTTAGCACGGTATACAGCTGTAAAGGTAAAGTGGCAACATCTAGTTGAGACTAATGGACTGTGACATTCAGGTTAGTGCTTTGATTTGTGTTAAAAACACATTGAGTATAATTGATGCATGCAGTGGTATCTGTGAACTATGTTGTAGGGTGCATTGTATGCTGTCACTGTTCATAGGTTCATAGGTTGGTACTAGGCTATTGGCCCTAGGGCCTATACAAGCCTAGGCATAACAATTCTCTGGCTATTTCTTCCCACACTATTTACTTCTCTGGACCCCTGTCTAGCAGGGCAACTGACGTGATCCCAGGGGAGAATTTCCTTTCTCCCATCCAATCATCAAGGTTCCTTTTGAAGAGGACCAAAGAGGTGCTTTGCTTGACATGTATGGGCAGTCTATTCCAGAGTCCGGGGAGTCTCTAGGTCAGGAACCTATCCCTCCAGCATGTTTTGTTTATTGTGATGACAAGGTTTAGATCCCTGGAGCATGTGGCTCTGAGGGATTGGGATTCCTTTAAGTGTAGCATGTCCAGCAGCTCTGGGTTTGACATGGCCTTGTATGTTAAGCAGAGATCGTCTTGGAGTAGACGATATGCGACAGAGTATAGCTGGAGTTTTTTAAGGTGGTCAGCATAGGGCATTTGCTTTAAGCCTGTGATTCTTTTAGTGAGGTATTTCTGTGGCCTTTCCAGTTGTTGCAGATGTCTTGAGAGGTACATACCAAATGGGGTGTTGTATTCTATAATGAGTCTAATGAGGGATGAGTACAGTGGGACAATGACCTCCTTTTTTCTGGTGAAAAGCCCTTACTGATGATGTGTGCCACATAGATGGATTTCCTGACTGTTGTGGCAATGTGGTTATTGAAGGTGAGACCACTGTCCACATGTGTCCCTAAGTCTCTTATCACACTTTCGGTGTTTAGTTTACTGCCACCTATTTAGTAATTCACGGGTACATGTTTTTTCCCAAAGGGGATAATTATACATTTCTTGGCATTGAGCTTTAGCCCATGGCTCTGGCACTAAGCATCTGTAAGGCCTTTTTGTAGAGTATCGACATAATTTGGGGATTCAATAATGGCTCCCAGTTTGCAGTCATCTGCGAATTTTGTTAGCCAGGGTCCTTTAGTGTTGGCCTGTGCTTCAGAGAAGTAAATGCCAAACAAGAGAGGTCCCAGGACTGAACCCTGAGGTACTCCACTTGTCACTTGTCACTTGTCTGGAGCTGGATTTGGAGTCAGCTAGTTTTACAGTGCAGGTTCTGTCAGTAAGCCAGTTGGCAACCCATCGAGTGACATAGGGATTAATGCCCAACTTAGTAAGTTTATCTATGATTCCAGAGTGGGGGATGGTGTCAAAGGCCTTGGCGAGGTCCAGATAGGCTGTTCATTTGACATTTCTTCTCATCTTTAAATAATTATTATTTATTTTTATTTTCAGAACAGTTACTCGTATTATTGTCTGTAAACGTCATGCCTAAGTGCTCAGTGACTCCTGTTCAGTAGAATCATAAGGCATCATTTAAGTAATACTCACATTTTCAACAGTTTAACTTTTGCAGAGTAAATTCTAGTGAGGTGGTCTACCTAATTCACATGTTGAATGTCCTCAAGTGGTTTAATTAGTAAAAAGTGTTAATTCAGTATTTAACATGAGTTTGCACCTTGCATTTGAATGAAAACATACTATAGATTTTTTTCATATTATGCAAAGTTTTCTCAGATTGAAGTATGTTGTCTTTTGAGAAATTGGCCATTTGTGGACACAGAGACAAAAACATCATTATTTGTGTAGTGGTGAAGGTGAAGTGGCAGCAATGTTTGTTTATATGTCAGGATATTCATTGTAATCTGCAATTGTCTTATTAGTGCTTTCCTGGAAACTTGTATATTACTACTTTTCAGTTGTTGGTAAATGCCAATTGTAACAATGGCAATGCATAAAGTGTTAATGGTGTTAATCACTGCAATCTTATTTTATGACATGCAGCTTTCTTTCACAGTTTAATAAGGTTTTAAGCAGTAGCATTGCAGGAATGAAATGCATACAGTTACAAAGTGTACTAAGCCACCCCCCCCCCCCACACACACACACACTTTTTAAAATAATATGTCAGCCTCCACAGACTCCAGAGGAAGGAAAGGGCAGTATTCATAATCCCAGCCCACTCCCCATAGCAAGGTTAGGATAGTGATGAAAAGACTGAATTCAAACAGCAGTAGCAGGACCTAGTAAACAAAGCAGGACAGGAAGAGTTAGTGGTGAAAATGGGGGACCTGAATGCACATATTGGGATAGACAAAACAGAACATGAGGACGGCCTGGGACTTCAAAGGTGGGGCAACAGTAATAAAGAATGAGAAGTCATTCTAGAATCTTCTCTGGCAAACTGTTTGATGGTGATTAACACATGGTTCAACAAGAAATACATTCATTAGATCACATACAAGAGTGGCCAACATGCAACTCAGGTAGACTCCTAATAAGGAAAGAGCACTGGGGTAAAATCAATGATTGCAAAGTCATCCCTAGTGAAATAGTGGCCCATAGCATAAACCACAGTATGGCACAATCAGCTGCAAGAAGCAGTCAGAGAAGGTTCTAAAGTAAACTGAAACTAGTCTGAAGACCTACGAGTTGACTGAAGGGAAAATGCAAGAGTTCAAAGAATTACTCATGTCTCTAGCACCTGAGGAAGAAGAGGAAATAGGTGGAGTTGAAGAAGAATGGCAGTGCTTCAAAACAGCATGTGTGAGGACTATAGAGCAGATATGTGTCCAAACCAGGAATGGAAATAATGGACGTTAGTAACGTGCTCACTAGAAAACTCGGAGAAAGCTGTGCTTATCCTTTCTCTAGCCGCAGCTCTCTTCAAATACACTCGGTCTACCCAGCGTTAATCTGCCTGTATAAGAACTGTAAACTTCTGAAACAGCCAGAGTACCCTGTGGACAGCAGTATCTCTGAAGTAATCTCAAAGTATGAATATAATATTAGCTTCCTAACTAGAACCAAAGCAAGCTTTATTTGTGTAGTGACTATTTCAGATCTAAATTAACTACAGTGAGCACGGTATTAGATACGGCCAACCCTGGACTGTCTCCCGACCTGCTTTAACTTTTTTCCCTCTCATATCCCGACTCTATATATACCTACTAATAAAGTGATTACCTATTCCGAGCCACCTATTGCTGCTAAAACCCCGCACCTATTTCTTGTACTGCCCCAAGAGATAGTGCGAAGTAAAATAACAAGAGCAGCAAGATATCGAATGCTACATACCCCGGATATCTGAAGAACCTTTTTTTTTTCGCATATAAAATATATCCCTACTTACAGACAAGATACCCTTACTTACAGATAGCTTTTTCTAAGGCTATTATCTTCTGTCTCTGGTGAAGCCCCCAAACCCCAACTCTCTATCCCACTTCCTGCTGAAGCTATATCAGATCTGCACATCCTGTGGTGCCATCTTTGAATGTCCCCAGCACTCCCCTTATCCTACTCTAGCCGGGTGGCTGTACAGATAACGTGCTCACTAGAAAACTCGGAGAAAGCTGTAAATAAAAGCTACTGAAACAGTCAAGTGTTATTACTGAACAGCCTGTATTTGTTTTTTATTCTCCCATTTGGAATCTTACAAATGTAATCAGTTTTTTTTTAAAAAGCGCATTGTTCGACTACTGAAAAGCTGCGTGATACTGTTTAATCCCCTAACTCTTGCATATACGGAATCTCTGCAGCTGTAAACTGTCCTTTTAAAGTGAGCTTTCTAGCGTTTCAGATACTGAAGTGCCTTTGGTAACACATTGTTTTGTGACTGGATACATTGTAATATTGCAAGCAGCTTACATTGTACCTACTGCTACTGAATGGAACCTTTCTCTCCCTTGACTAAAGTCTCTGCTATTGTAAAAGGTCTTTACTTCTGCAGTAATGTCAGTGCTTCAACAAGCATGAAATGTGTAACTGATTAAATTGAACTAAAAGGAAGAAGCGCTGCCACGCCAGTGTTCCACCTCTCGTTTGCTTAGCTAAATGTGTGCGCTTGCATGATAATTATTTGAAAATGCTGATGTTCTGACTAAACAATTTAAATGGAAATATTTGTAGCAGTTTCAGTGCTTTATTTTAGCACAAAGTGCACAATACAAATAAAACATAAAATATAGTTAAAAGTGCTACTGCGCCATTATCTACCTCTTGTACTTCCTATTACAATGTAAGGCAAAAGAAAGCACAGTACTGCAAAAAACCACCAAAGCCAAGGATGGCAACCAACTAGAAAAACTTCAATAGTGGTAACAGTTTCTTGTATAAAAAACTCCTTCAATCCAGGAAAATAAGATACAGCAAACACATACAGGTTAAACGCTTTCACCTAGTACCAATACCAGGCTTCTTCAGAACACTTTAAATCAGAATCAATGCACTTAAATACTTTACAATACATCATGTGACCCTCCCCAATGAACATCAAATGTGTTTTAATTTATAAATATCCACAAATTAATTTGAATTTGTTAACAAATCTGACTTGTGATAAAAATACTAATAAATCGTAAATAAGAAAATCCTAAGCAAAACAGCCCAACAAAAAAACTGTGTAATAAAACTTACACAATACACATGAGACCTGGTACCACATAAAAAATACCACTCTAGAGGCATTGAGTTAAAATCAACACTAGGTCACATGTTTGTCCAAAAATTAACAAATACAATAACCCACTTCATAAAAACGAATAAAAACCAATACAAAAAAGATAAAATAGATAAAATAGATAAAAGTGAACTTCTATTCTAACCCCATCATAATCTAGCAGCTCTTAATTTAAGGATGCTACTAATGTTAATATTGTCGTTTAACCCCAGAGCTTTCCCAGCATCCAATTTTAGTTGCCAAAGCAACTCCCTATATTCTAATTTAGATTCCCAGTTACCACCCCTAGGGTCCAAATCCACCTGTTCCAAAACAAAAAACTTTAAAACCATATTTTTACAAGTTTGAGAATGCTTATAAAAAGCATTAGTCTCTTTTCTTTTACTGACATCATACAGATGTTTGTAAACCCTTCTGTTTAGATGCCTTTCTGTTTTCCCTATATAAAAACTGGAGCATGTTACACACATACCCGAATATACCACACCTTTTGATTTGCAATTAAAATAATGTAAGGGTTTTATATTAAATTTCCTTGAAGGAATATATAAGGAAGCTTGATTTAAAATGTAAGGACACTGATGACATGTCACACATTTGTAAGTGCCTTTCTTTTTCCTATTATCACAGATCAAATTTCTAGTTCCTTTTTCCATATATTCCTTGAGATTCATATCTCTCTTTCTAATGAAACTAGGTTGAATAGGTAAATATTCTGATGTTTCCTCATTCACTCTTAATGCATGCCAAAATTTATTAATAACCCTTTCCACTTCAGATTAAGACCTGAAAAAGTGTGAACAAATGCTCCAGTCTTGGGATTAAAATTAGGAAAACAATTCTCAATATTATTCATACCTGTGCCAATAAGCGGATAAAATGTATTATTCCTGTTCTCCACAACTTCCTTAACAACCTCATCAATAAGTTGCTCAGGATAACCCCTTTCTATAAATAATTTTTTAATAAATTCTACTTCTGTTAGGAATTCCTCTACCTTACTTGTTATCCTTGAAGCCTTGATTATTTGTCCCTTCACAATACCCTTTTTTTGGTAAAAGGGATGATCACTGTCAAAATGCAAATACATGTTTGAAAAAGTCTTTTTATGAAATATCCTAGACTGAAAACAATTATTTACAAAGTCCTTATATAAAGTAATGTCCAAATAATCTAAGCTCTCCTCCCCAATATTAATAGTGAATTTTAAAAACTCCATAGTTTCATTAATATACAAAACAAAAAATGCCCAATTCCTCCTTTGTTCATTTCCATAATAGACAAATATCATCTAGGAATCTAGTATATTTAATAATGTGTTTTCACCAAACTGTGTCAAGAATAAATTTTCTTTTCCCAAAAGTATAATACGCAGTTGGCATACAGGGGGGCACAAGATGCCCCCATAGCTACCCCTTTCTTTTGGTGGTAGTATTCTCCATTAAAATATAAAAAATTATTCTTAAGAACGGTTTCCGTAAATTCAATCACCAAATTGATGGAATTATTGTCTAAACCTGATTCACCTACAAGAACATTAGAAAACCATTCTAATCCCTTGTCATGGGGAATGCTTGGAAATAGTTCAATGACATCAATAGTTACCATAAACAAATCCCTGTCAAATAATTTTTTGTTGATATTTTTCAAAAACTCCCACGAGTCTTTGCAAATATGTTGTACTGAACCTACACACTTTTTAACTGTAGTATCTACATATATGGCCAAAGGCTCAGTAATGCCCCCTGCCCCTGCTACTATAGGTCTAAACTTCATATTTTCTATCCCCTTGTGTGTTTTGGGGATACCAAAAATTGTGGGTATTTTTGATTTATCAACATTCAAAAAGTTATACAAATTTTCATTTATTGTACCTTGTAATAAATGATCATATAAATAATATTTTATTTCAGCGTAAGCTATATTTACCTCATTATGAGAAACAGATTCATATTGATCATTGTCCTGTAAAATATTATGCATGTAAATCTCATAATCACTATTGTACATCAGAACCACCCCCCTCCCTTGTCGGGTTTCATAACCCTAACCCAGTTTTCCTTAAGGGAAAACAAACATTTCTTGTCTTCTTTAGAAAAATTATTCTCATTATTATTCTCATCATGCTTCAGAAGCCTAATTTCCCTCTCCACCAGTTCTTCAAACATTTTTAAAGAGGGATGAATAGGGGGGGGGTTAAAAGTACTAGTCCTAGAAAGACTGAATTTAGGTTGAGCTTGACCTTTAAATAAAATATTAAAATTTAATTGTCTAATGAAAAGTTTAAGATCAATAATGGTGTTAGCCACAAATCCGGGATGTAAAGGCACAAAGTGACATCCTTTAGTGAACAATTTAAAATATTGATCGGTAACAATAATGTCAGTAAAATTAAATATAATAAAATTATCTTTTTTACATACCACTTGTTGTTTTGGAGGTGAATCTCCTCCATATAAAATTATAGCGTCCCTCATATCATTGTAAGTACAAGCATCTATTTCTGACCATAATTCCAACTCCTCCCCTGAAAACTGTTCCCCCTCCCCCCTTCTGGTAATAAAAATCCTGGGTAGAGGGATTCCTACCCTTTTCAGCTATCCTTTCACTTCTCCTCAAGACCGGAGGTTCACTAGAAGAATTATTTGTATGATTTGTTTGAAAATGTCCTTCATTGTCCCCCTGAAAGACATGGTCTTGATTAATAGCAGAATATCGAATATTAGGCAGTGGATACACCCTTCCTTCATGGTATTCCACTAACTCCCTAATTTCCTTATTTTCCTCTTGGTAATTTTATTACAATGGTGGTCCACCTCTCTAAACACATTCTTGTACTTAGTTCTTTCCCTCCCCATCATTTTGTCATTTACAGGTTTCTGATTCAAATGATTTAATTCTTTTAAAAGATTCTCCCCCCAAAGTTCATAGTCCCTAATCATAAGATTCATCACTTCAATGCTGGCTTTATTAAACACTTCACATAACTGTTGGTACAGCGTACTGTCAGGTTTAACGTTATTGGGATATTTAAATATGTGCAGCCCCTTAGGCACTCTATTCACTTGCACACATTGTCTTAAATAATCTATTTCTAACTGATTTACTTTGAATGCGTAAAGTGTATCACTAAAACTTTTAAAATAGTCGTCAAAATTATTAGCATTATTAATAACCATACCTTCAGTAAAGTTAAACCTCTTTGTGGTCCAGGTCTCAAAATTTATATCTGTATAATTATTAACATTAACACAATTTCCTTTAATCACATTATCAGCCCCTCCACAGTCCAATGAGTTCTTGTGGTAATTATTCCCCCTAGAAGAATTTGTTATAGTATTAGTTTGATTTAAAGTCCCCATTCTGTCTTCACATTCTTCCGTAGCTCGTAATGAAGTTGTCGCATGTCCATTACGTGTATTCACAGTGTCTAAGAATTGTTGTTGGTTACCAGGGAAACCCATGCTAGTCTCAGAATCTTTTTTCCGTAAACGGTTAGAAAGTTGAGTTAACAAAGCCAATACTTTGTTAAATTCACTCCTGGATACCGGAGTATTGTCCAAATTTTCTGCATTGTCTCTGTCTCTCAAAACACCTGGAGTTTCATCAAACTTGTCAGCTCCCTGCCCCTCGGCCAATCTTCACTCAAAACCAAAGGCAAAAGAAAGCACAGTACTGCAAAAAACCACCAAAGCCAAGGACGGCAACCAACTAGAAAAACTCCAATAGTGATAACAGTTTCTTGTATAAAAAACTCCTTCAATCCAGGAACCTACGATACAGCAAACACATACAGGTTTCTTTTAATCCGGGAATGTACGATACAGCAATCACATACAGGTTAAACGCTTTCACCTAGTACCAATACCAGGCTTCTTCAGAACACTTTAAATCAGAATCAATGAGCTTAAATACTTTACAATACATCATGTGACCCTCCCCAATGAACATCAAATGTGTTTTAATTTATAAATATCCACAAATTAATTTGAATTTGTTAATGAATCTGTTTATAAGCATTCTCAAACTTGTAAAAATATGGTTTTAAAGTTTTTTGTTTTGGAACAGGTGGATTTGGACCCTAGGGGTGGTAATTGGGAATCTAAATTAGAATATAGGGAGTTGTTTTGGCAACTAAAATTGGATGCCAGGAAAGCACCGGGGTTAAACGACAATATTAACATTAGTAGCGTCCTTAAATTAAGAGCTTTTAGATTATGATGGGGCTAGAATAGAAGTTCACTTTTATCTATTTTATCTTTTTTGTATTGGTCTTTATTCGTTTTTATGAAGTGGGTTATTGTATTTGTTCATTTTTGGACAAACATATGACCTAGTGCTGATTTTAACTCAATGCCTTTAGAGTGGTATTTTTTATGTGGTACCAGGTCTCATTTGTTTTGTGTAAGTTTTATTACACAGTTTTTTTGTTGGGCTGTTTTGCTTAGGATTTTCTTATTTACGATTTATTAGTATTTTTATCACAAGTCAGATTCGTTAACAAATTCAAATTAATTTGTGGATATTTAAAACACATTTGATGTTCATTGGGGAGGGTCACATGATGTATTGTAAAGTATTTAAGCGCATTGATTTTGATTTAAAGTGTTCTGAAGAAGCCTGATACTGGTACTAGGTGAAAGCGCTTAACCTGTATGTGTTTGCTGTACCATATGTTCCTGGATTAAAAGAAACCTGTATGTGTTTGCTGTATCGTACGTTCCTGGATTTAAGGAGTTTTTTATATAAGAAACTGTTACCACTATTGGAGTTTTTCTAGTTGGTTGCCGTCCTTGGCTTTGGTGTTTTTTTGCAGTCCTATTACAATGTTCTGTTATGTAAGATACATGTAAAATATGAAGGCTATCTGACTGTTTAAATGGGAATATTGGATGTGTATGTATGTTACATTGATTTCACAGTTTAAGTAATAAATTGCATTTAATGTAGAACTGTAGTATACCTAAGGTTTTACTGCTTGCTGACTGAAACATATATCTGCACTGTTACTTGTGGTTGGTAGAGTATACAATAATTAAGATAAGTACTATTATGCTAACATTTCTGTGTACTCTTTCTTACGTGATTATCCTTTCTCTAGCCCCAGCTCTCTTCAAAAACACTCGGTCTACCCAGCGTTAATCTGCCTGTATAAGAACTGTAAATTTCTGAAATGGCCAGAGTACCCAGAGGACAGCGGCACCTCTGAAGTAATCTCAAAGTATGAATATAATATTAGCTTCCTAACTAGAACCAAAGCCAAGCTTTATTTGTGTAGTGACTATTTCAGATCTAAATTAACTACAGTTAGATACGGCCAACCCTGGACTGTCTCCCGACCTACTTTAACTTTTTTCCCTCTCATATCCTGACTCTATATATACCTATTAATAAAGTGATTACCTATTCCGAGCCACCTGTTGCTGCTAAAACCCCACACCTATTTCTTGTACTGCCCCAAGAGATAGTGTGAAGTAAAATAACAAGTGCAGCAAGATATTTATTTATTTATTTATTGTACATTTGTTGACTGGGCTAGTCTAACTGGGTTTATGTCCATTTTCAGTAGAGGCCCAGGGAGAAAAGCTCCAACCATCAGCAGTGACAAAAAAAAATACAATATATAGTAATAGTCAAGTGGATTACAGTACATTAGCTACATAGGTTCATACTAAGCTAACTGCCCTTGCGAGTCATTTTAAGCCAAACCAATTATTCCTTGCGAGACTCAAACCCTGCACCTTGTACGGCAAGCACCTTAGCCATTAAGCCACCCTCTCAACCTCAGTCAGAACAAAAGTTTTACAGAGTAATTTAGTAGGTTTAAGCTAAGATTAAATACAGAGAACAAAAAAAAAAAAAAAAAAAAAAAACATGAAATTAAAGTTGTTTTTTTTTTTTTTTTTTTTTTAGTACTACAGATAGGTGAGATAAAACAGTAGAGTAGAGAAGTGTAGAGAGAGCTGGAGAGTTAGAGCAGGGACACAGCCAGTGAGTTGTAAGATATTCTTTTAGATGCTTTTTAAACAGAATAGTGGATGCAATGGAGGAAAGTTCAGTAGGAAGCTGGTTCCAGATTTTCCCTACTGTGTTGGTGAAAAGTGAGTCTCCTGCCTTGTTATTTGATTTAATAGTGGAAACTAGAAGCTTATTAGCTGAGTGTAGTATAGCAAGATTTTTGTAGGGTGAAATCAGGTTAGTGAGGATAGGGGTATTTTTAGGGTGGTAAAGGATCTTTTGGGTGATAATTTGTTGATAAAGTAGTTGGTTCTGCAGTTCAAGCCATCCTAGTTGTTTTAGGTTGAGACAGTGGTGAGTTCTAAAGGTGGTCCCAGTGGCAAATCTGGCTATGTTATTGTAACTGGTGGAAAGTTTGGTGAGGTTGTTTTTTGATAGATTGGTATATATTGCCGAAGCATAGAACAGGGTAGAGATAAGGTGGGTCTGGGCAATAGTTATTCTGGCTGAAGGGGAAAGGAAGGGTTTGATTCTGTAAAGAGTGCCTAGTTTTTTGTTGACTGACTTAATAGTAGAGTTAATGTGGTCATCAAAACTAAGGTTATTATCAATTGTTACTCCTAGTAGACGGGTTAAAGTATCTGGGGATATGTTAGTTGCATTGTTAGAGGTTATTGTGAAGTGCAGTTGAGGTGACTTATGAGTTGGAGCAAAGAGAAATAGCTTTGTTTTTTGGGGGTTCAGGAGGAGGCAGTGTTGCATGAACCAATTTTCAACACTGTTAAATACTTTTCCCTTTTTACTATGATACCTAATGAGTTAGGTGTCAGATATGTACATGAATATTTGAGTTTACATAGTGAGTATGAGGGAACACTTATAGATTTGATCTGTTATTTTTTAGAGATAATCCTAGATAATGATATTTTTGTCTTTCAAGATAAGATCTTTGTACAGAAGCATGGCTTAGCTATGAGCACTTCTTGTGCCAATAGCTATGCCAATATGTTTCTAGCACACTGGGAGAATATAGTTCTTTTTAAAATGAGAGAATTTGAGGCCAATGTTATATTCTATCGGCGGTTTGTGGATGATTTGTTTCTCCTGTGGAGAGGTATTACCTCTGATTTAGAAAAGCTTTTTAAAACTATGAACGATCTCTGTGAGTGTTTGAAGTTTACGATGTCCCTTTCCAGCACCCGTATTGAATTTTTGGAGCTGTATATAGAAAAGCTACAGGGCTCTTTTATTAATACAAGTGTGTTTAGGGAATCATGTTTTAGGAATACTTTGCTATGTAGAAGTGGTATGCACCCTAACTATGTTTTCCGTAACCTTATTCGTGGCCAGGGCATTAGAGCCTCTAGGTTGAATCCCACATTATTGGGTTTCATACTGAGATGGTCCAACTTGAAAATAGATTAGTACAGAGAGGCTATAATCGAACTGAAATCCTTAAGTGCTGGTCTGGCTTAGATTCGTTGAGGGGAGGTGTGGCAGCACCTTATTATGGGCCTAGAATAGATGATGTAGTACGTGCTCCAAGGGCATTGAATAAACATGTGAAGATACCATTGTTTTTTACTAGAGATCATCAGGTATTGAAGGAGATCTTTGGGCTATATTGGCCTATTTTACAAGTGGACCCTGATATAGGTGGTATAGTTGGTGAGAATCCCTCATTCCGCTTTAGGAATACAAGAAATTTAAAGAGATTGCTTTGTAGTAGGAATGATTATTCTAGTGACCCTGTGGTGGTTGGTATAACATTACCATGTGGTAAGTGTAATTTCTGTGGCTTCATTAATAGGAGTGAAGCTTTTGAACATCCTGACCTTGGGAGGCGTTTTGTGTTCAAGGTCAATGCTGAGTGTGGTACTTTGAATGTGGTATATTTAGCAGAGTGTACACTTTGTGCGTCCTTCTGCGTAGGTAAGACAAATAGGTCTTTGAGAGACCGTATGAGGGAACATCTTTATTGTATACATAGAAAGGTTGAACACAACATTTATCTAAGCATGTTATTAAGCATGGCCAAGAGCATACTTTTACCTTTAGAGTCATTGATGTTATTAAGTCCACCATTAGATGTGGGGATGTTAATAACCACATTGAGTATAGGGAGAATAATTGGATGATTTTGCTTAGAGTTGACAGAGGGAGCGGACTTAATGAACAAGCTTCTATCAAGCCCTTACTTAAGAAAAGGAAGGTACCTAAAGGAAGAAATGATTTTTAATATGTTTATAGTTGGTATATATTATAATTTATATATATTTTAGATAGGTAATAAAGTGTTATTAATATGGTGTAGACAGTTAGGTGGAAATGTTTTATAAAGTGTATTGCTTTTATATTGTGTATGATGCTTTGTGATATATGATGTGCCTTCAAATGTGGGCTGTGACATTTTTATTACATGTCATAGTTGATTGGAGAATTTGAACTGTGAATTAATATTTATAGACCTTATTTTTTGTGGTTCTCTTAAAGGTCTGATGAAGCAAGTTTGTGAAAGCGCTTACCTCGTTTGAATAAATACTGTATTTGTTTTTATTAAATCGGTCTTTCAGTTACTTGATTATATTTTACAGTATACGTCATTTTGGTCATCCCTTCAGCCAGAGGATTTGTCTGGATTTTTTTATCATTTATTGGTGAGTGAAGGGGCGTTTATCCTGTGGGTTCCCGTTGGTTTTTGGTTCACTGTTAAATACTGTTTGGGTGTTAGACTGGAGAGAGATTATGGACTTAGCTGAACAAATTAAAGTGGAGTCATCGGCATATTGTACACAGGTGGCTTGAGGAATATTGGTATGTAGGTCATTGATTATTGTATGCAGGTGGCCTGAGGAAGTTTGGTATGTAGGTCATTGATTATTGTATGCAGGTGGCCTGAGGAGTATTGGTATGTAGGTCATTGATAAACAATGAGAAGAGTAGGGGGTCTTAAAATAGAGCCTTGGGGTACTCCAGTGTTCACAGGAAGGGGTTTTGAAAGATTATTAGATATAGAATGCTACATACCCCGGACATTGGAAGAACCTTTTTTCTCACATATAAAATATATCCCTACTTACAGACAAGATACCCTTACTTACAGATAGCTTTTTCTAGGGCTATCTTCTTCTTCTGTCTCTGGTGTATCCCTGCTCCATTCGCCCTTGCTGCACTCGGGCTCACTTTGCTCCACTCCCACCCCCATTCCCACCTTCCCTCATATCATTTCCTTTATACCTAGACTTAAGTCACCTTCCACTTCCACACCCCACTCTCCTACCTTTAACTCCAAACTCTCCCTCTCTAAAGTACACACCCTCTTCCACCTCCTTTCTCTCATATGTTAACTTCTTCTGCTAACCCTTAATATTCCAGCCTTTTACAAATTAGTTATTCCTACTCCTACTCTAATCTCTTATACCTCTACCTCACTAATCTTCTCCCCCTCCACCCACTCCAACACAAACCTTTCTTATATCCAATTTCACTATACATACCCTATTGCTCATTAAACTCCTGCTATTTCCACTAATCCTCTTACTTCTTCTCACTGAACCCTATGCTCTATTACCCTTCTTCCATAAACATCCCACCAACCCTATCTCAAATGATTACAATCACTCAAAACATACGATAACTATCTCTCCTTCTATGCTACCGTCTAACACACAACTTCCCAAAATTAAAATATCCCCTTCTTACTCTCTACCTTTAAAAAACAGGACAAAGTATCTTAGAAACTACCCACTTACATCTATGACTAAATTCTCCCCCACCACAATACTGACATCTGGTGACATACGCCCAAATCCTGGTCCATATACTAACCTCAGCTCCATCCAAAACCCCTTTATCACCCCAGCCCATCAAACCTCACCTCATAAACAAATCTCCTTCTATTCTATTAACACCCACAGCATCCTCAACAAAGTAAGTCAGTTTCATGCATGGATAGAAAATCATGCCCCAGATGTTATTGTAGTTACAGAAACCTGGCGTAAACCACACCACCTTGATAAAGACATTCTCCCCCTGGCTATAACATACTTCATCTTGACCTCATAAACAAAAAGGGTGGAGGGGTAGCTGTAGTCTATTCTAATAATCTTACTATCTCTCACCTTACACAGTCAATCCCATCTTTCAACCCAGCATAAATATTTGCAGTTAATCTCATAATCAGTAACTACACCACAATTACTATAGTAGCCACCTACATTCCACCTGGTGAAAATATTCCACTGCTGGAAAGCATTCTCTCCCATCTCTCCTTGAATATCCCAAATGAAACAATCCTCCTTGGGGACACAAATATTAATTGGCTAACTCTCAATAACCCACGAACCCCACACCATATAAATCTATATGGTTTCACTCAGTTAATTACCAAACCAACACATTCAAATCACTCCCACTCCACAAATACCCTCATTGATTGGATACTAGTATCAGCTCCCTCTAAATATCACAATCCAGAAACCCTACCTGACTCCCTAAGTGACCACTCACCCGTATAGGTACTCAAATATACAAACCACCTCCCTAAACCACATAGACACATTACTAGACATAATCTCTCTAACTTCAACACAGACGCATTTAACACCCTCATCTCCAGAGTATGCTGGGACTTCCTCTCCCAGCTCACCCTAGATGAAGCTGTCATAGCCTTCAACTCTACTTTTCTTGACATCATAAACTCATTAGCCCCATCCTGTAAAATTAGGACGATAGCAAAAATATCCCCTTGGCTAACAAAAAAGACATACGCTCTCAGAAAGTCTAGAGATAGGTCCTGGAAAAAAATGGATACATACAAAAGACCCAACTGACCTGCAAAGATATAAAGAGCAAAGAAACCTGGCAAAAAAAAAACTATCATTAAAGATAAAAAAGCATTCTATTATAACCCTCCTACAACACTAAAATCTGACCCAAAAACATTTTGGAATGCTATTAACCAAATACTTCATCCTGGAACACCTACCTCCCCAAACCTAGCACAGAAAAAACACCAGTGGAGACTGCCAACACTTTCAATACTTACAATAGAAAAACAGTTAAATAGCATTTAAAACTACTGCTGAATAAGTCAATGGAATAACGCTATTGAAAGGATACCTCAGAAGTAAGCACGAACCGACAAGCAATGATACCACCAGTTTAATGAAAGTGTAACAAACATATATTTCTATTACATATCCCATTTAGTGCTTTCATCCACTGCAATGTGGACTTCTTCAGAATAAATTAATTAATCAATCGGCTCCTTTATATACTTTCTGGCGCCAAATTAAAATTTCATTCCTTTAAAAATACAAGCACAATAAAAACATTTTTTGTGTATGCCTATACCATGCATTTGATAAAAACTCAAAATAATCTTGATAAATGAATATCCCAATAACATTAACTCTTTTTCTTACTATAATACTTATTTCTGAAAAAGCATAAAACATATAAATATCATACTTCATGTTCTCGTTTAAAAACACTATGCAAAAACATAATTATGGTAAGTGTGTGAACTCTTGCACTGCTAATACTTCACAACATTTGATGTTTGCAGTTTATAACATGTGATGAAAAAATAAAATAAAAAATAAAAAAGGACAATGGTGTTCTGTTCCATGATTAATGGTTCAATACAAAAATAAGTAGTTTGATATGTTAAAAAAATAAGTATTCTCAGACACATACTAGTATGTCTCTTTCACCAAAATAAACTTTCTTTATTATTGTATGTTGATTTCTTAAGTAATATTTTACTGTTATTCTACATTCCCTATGCGTATCGCCTCGACCAACAAACGTACACCAGGAGATGATGGCGACTTGCAGAGACTTCGGTTAGAGGTCTCATCTTTGAAAGTTGAAGTCACATGCCTTTTGGAACTTATGACACAAACAGAGCCGAAATGGCAAGTCACGCAGAGCCAGATTAGAGCGTATAATCTATCGCGTGATAGTGAATAATGTACATGATTTTAATGATTTAAACGATGCTACATTTTTGCAAGAGATTAATCCTGATGACATTATTAATAGTAAAGATAATTTTAATATTTATAATTATACTAGTTCAGTGGTTGAGGATGAGTACTTCAAATTATTTTCAAAAGGTATGAAATATATACCCAAGAAGAAATTTCATGTAGTGGACTGTCTTACTGAGATAAAATTATACCTTAGAAAAATTAACTTAGCTATACATTTTCACAACAAGCCACTACTGACAGACAAAGAAGGGTTGAAGAAAAAAAGTACTTACATACCCCCCCCCCCCCCACTCATCCAAACGTAGCCATCTATGAGAAATTAGTGGTTAAGGAGATATATAGATTACAGAATGAGGTAAGGCATAAAAAAATGGATAGCAATTTATCTAAAGATGAGATTCATTTATTACAACAGCTTAAGGAAGATAAAAATATTAGAATAATGAAGCCGGATAAGGGAGGTGAGGTAGTTATGTATGAAGCACATGAATATATTAATAAAATGTACGGTCTGTCCATCATTTTACATAGGGAAGACCTAGAGATTGTTAAGACAACATATTTATTCCCATCTATACTGCATTAGAAAGAAAGATATGAAAAATGCACTAGCCAGACATACAGTACAAGAGGGCAGTGACCATAAATTCAGATTTGCCATTGTTGAACTAATAAAAAGTGACCCCAGAGGAGGTAATATAAAAAATTACCTAGCTTACAGAGAGTTATACTGGCAAGTACTGACTGATGCTACCAGTATACCAGGTATAAATGATTATTTCACTGTTAAACCACTGTTACTGTTAAATAGTTAGCAGCAGGAAATCAGTTTAAATATATAATTCAGTAGTATTACTAAGGCAGTTACAGCATTCATACGGCAATGATTGCTTTGAGTGTTTTTAAGGATAATTATTTTTCGAGTAGTTTGTACTACTAATTTTTAATATATATCACTTTAAGAATGGCCAAGTTATTTGGCGCCAATTTTATTTTAAAAATGGAGTGTTTTCATTTTTTACTTGTTCTGATGAAACTAGCATTGTCTAGTGAAAGCGCTTAACATCTTTGTGTATAATAAACAGACTTTGTTTTTTTTAAGTTCCGGTGGATTTATTTTGCTGTTTCGAACCAGGGAGAACATTCTCGTGAGGATTATCTATTTCAGTTTTAATAAAATGTATCAAATCCTTCATGAATCAGGGAATTATATCTCAGTGTCAAAAATGAAACAAACATTGGATAGAGACGTATTGATATGTTTTTAGAAGTGTTTTTATTAGATGGACGTATAACAAATGACACTTACAAGTTTTTGAGTGCTGAGCATCCCATATTGGTAACAATAGCAGGTGTACCAAAAGTGCACAAAAATATAATAGATCCACCATTTCATCCCATTATATCAGGAAGTCATTCAAAAACATTTCCATTAGGTACAGCTATAGATAGATGGCTTAAGCACATTTATAACAAGATTCCACATTTAATTAAGGACTCTTGGGTTTTCCTTGGTAATATAACAGCAGATTAGTGGAAAAAGGGAATTATACCAAACTCTCTCCATTAACACACTCTACTCCCACCTCCAGCTTTTTACATACCAATTGCACCAAGGGAACTCCCCTAGCTCTATCCACGCATCAACCTCACCCCTCACCATGGATAGAAACTCTTTTACTACCCTCCCCCTTATACCATTACTCCTTATTTTACCTTATCTCTTAACAAGTTATGAAACCCAAGCCCTAACAGGAGCCTACCTCCCCAAGGGTCAGACCTCCCTGCATTCCCATAACCCCTCCAATCTCATCCCTCCCTCTCACTACCCTGCTACTCACCTGATCCCTAAAAGAACTCACCATACTCTCTGTCGCCCAAAAGTATCCTCAACAAGGGACCATCTTAAACTACTAATTAAACTCCAAATAATACTTGATTACTTGAAAAAATCCATCACAAAAGACGGTGATATCCACCCTAACCCAGGCCCTAATAGTGACCTAGGCCCTAACCCCCTCAACGCAGCCAGAAGCCCAGCGGACTCCCTCCTTATGCTTCACCTTAATCTAAGAAGCATCAATAATAAAGTTCACAAATTGCATGCCATGCTCGAAACCCACTCCCCTGACATCATGTGTCTCTCAGAAACATGGCTCAAACCAAGCACTAAGGACGAGGAAATCATCCCACCTGGGTATAACATCCTCAGGGCCGATCGAATAACTAGAAAGGGCGGGGGAATAGCTGTCATGTTCAAGAACTCGTTGAACATCACAATGAATTTACTCCAACCTCCAAAAGTTCCTAACCTGGAACTGATTGCCCTGAAGCTATCCCTAAACAACCAAAAAAGTATTAATCTCATAGTAATTTACTTACCACCAGGCAAAAATGTTGAAAACCTAGAACAAACTCTTAGTTGGCTTGCTAACAACTATCCCCAAGAAACTATAATTTTAGGAGATGTTAATATTGACTGGTCTCTCTACTCTGCTCAATCAAACCCTCTCCCCATTAACTTACATGGATTCTCCCAAAATATTCTTTCTCCCACTAGAATTGGACATGCCCAACAAAAGGAGAGCATCATTGACTGGATTCTTACTAATAAGGATCCTAACAACTATACCGCAGGAATCCTTCCCAATGACCTTAGTGACCACCTTATTACCTTTATTATAAAACACAAATGTCCAACTACAAATCCCCCCATAACTAGACTAGTTAGGAACAGCAAGAATTTTGTCCCAGACCAATTTCTTGCTGATCTCAAGGCATGTAACTGGCACATCCTAAAAACTCTACCTTTAGATGAGAGTGTATTATACTTTAATGACACTTTCCTCAAGATACTTGACTCTCATGCTCCTAAGCGACTTACTAGAACTAAGGAATGTATTGCACCTTGGCTAACAAAAGATACTAAATCTAAAATTAAACTCAGAGACCAGGCCTGGAACAAATGGAGAACCACAAAAACCCCCCTAGATTGCATCAAGTTCCTGCAGCTTAGAAATTCAACCAAAGCAGCCGTTATGTCTGATAAAAAACAATATTTCTGTCACCTCCAAGATAAACATCAGTATAATCCTAAAAAATTCTGGGCTGGTTTCAATCACCTCCTTCATCCAGGTAAATCTACCACCCCCACCCCTGAAAAACTCATGGATAAAGATCCAACTGAAATAGCCAACACTTTTAATTCTTTTTTTACTGAGACCATCCAGTCCCTCACCAGTAAGCTTGCTACTTCTCCCTCGGTTGTAACCTTAACCAGAGATCCAACCCAATCTGCCTTCAACCTACAACCTACCTCCACCTCCTATATTCATACCCTTTTGAAAAAACTTAAACCAACCACCCTATCGGCTGACTTGCTCCCAGCCAAATACTTACAAATAGCATCTGATGCCATAGCCTACCCTGTCTCAATCTTGATTAACCGGACCATTTCTGAAGCCTCTATTCCCTCTATCTGGAAAATCTCTTATATCATCACTCTCCATAAAGGAGGGTCCTCCACTGATACTTCTAACTATAGACCCATAGCAATACTGTCTCCTCTAGCCAAAATTATGGAACGATGTGTTCACAAGCAACTCATTACCCACCTCACACAAAATAACCTCCTGTCCAACACCCAACACGGCTTTCGCCCCCATCACAGCACAACCACTGCTCTCCTCTCCTTTGTTGACTCAGTCAACTACAACCACAATAACAAATTAATATCCTCTGCGCTCTTTCTAGACCTATCAAAAGCCTTCGATATGGTCAACCACCAACAGCTGCTCCACACACTGGAAACCTTTCATCTTAGCAAACCAACCATAAGTTGGTTTAATGCCTACCTCTCTTGCAGAAAACAGGCGGTTCAGTGGCAAAATCGGCTATCAGCCCTACTCCCCACTAATATTGGTGTTCCCCAAGGATCTATTCTCGGTCCCCTTTTTTTTTCCATCTTTATAAATGGTCTACACTCTATCATTCCCAAAGTCACCTGCATTCAATATGCAGATGACTCCACCCTGATCTGCTCTGATGTCTCTCTCATCAAACTCCAAGTCACAACCCAAAACTGCTTTTCCATAGTCGAAAAATGGTTCTCGGAACTAAAACTCCTACTTAACCCAACCAAAACCAAATTACTTCTATTTTTCCCCACTCCAGCTACCGCCCAAGGAATAGAACCTCCTAATACCCAACCTTCTATGTGTCCTCCAACAATGGTACCATAATCTATCCCGTCTCCCACACCAAACTACTAGGGGTGACCATAGACCACAAACTTAAATTTGATATGCATGTAAACCTAACCATTAAGTCGGTCAACAAAAAACTTGGGTCCATGTATAGAATAAAGAACTTCTTAACCCCGCACACCAAACTAACAATTGCCCGAACCCACCTCCTCTCCACACTCCTCTATGCCTCCCCGATATTCTCCTTCCTTCACAAGAGAGAGCTTGATAAACTTTCTACTACCTATAATCACATAGCCAGATTCATAACTGGAATGCCCTATCGCACCCATCACTGCCTAAATCTAAGGACACTGGAATGGCTAGAACTGCCCAACATTCTCAAACTCAACCAACTCACTGAGGCTTTTAAAATTATCAACCATCCAGATAAAACCCCCTCACTGAACCAAATACTTACCCCTTACTCCAACCTTACGTCCCTCAGGTCATCCAAAAGTCTACAAGTGCTGACCATTAAATCGAACAACTCGGGTGGTGAAGCTCTATATGCCAGTTCCATTGGCAAATCCTGGAATGCCCTCCCAAACAACCTAAGACTTATGTCCTCACTGCACCAATTTAAAATACACCTCAGAGCACTCCTGAAGTCCCAATGGCTATGCCCCTGCTCTAATCCAGACTAATAGCTAACTTCCCTGCCTCACCTAGGCCTCTCTAAGCCTCCACCCAACCCAAAAACCTTAAGGGTCCACAATGTAGCCCTGTTAGTCCATCTTTTCAAGTCTGTATCTCTTTTAAATTATATATATAACTACTTGCTTGCTTTATTTTGCCTTTAAACGTCAGTGTATTTACTTGCTTCAGCTTTGTCCTTGTATTTGTTTATGTAACCCTGTTCTTGGAGCTTTTCTCCCCGGGCCTCCACTGAAAATGGACATGTATCCAGTTGGACTATCCCGGTCAACAAATGTAAAATAAAATAAATAAAATAAAATAAATATTTATCACGGTGGAAGTGATAGATTTATTTTCAAGCATCCCTAAGCAAGAAGGATTGGAAAGTTTTTGTAATTGTATTAGACAATATTCAAACCTGAAATGGGACCAGATAAATTTAATCATGGAATTAATGTCGATTGTACTAAAGTATGATTTCATCTATTTTGAAGGAGAACACTATAAGCAAACTAGTGGCAATGGGGGATGCTTGTCCCCCTATTTTTGCCAACCTAGTTATGCTAGATTGGGAAACTGAAAAAATATTTAAGAGTGATTATTACAAGTACATTAGACATTACTCAAGATTTTTGGATGATATTTTTATTTTATGGGATGGTCCGGAACAAACTATTGGATTGTTTATTGATTATATAAACAATACGAGTGATTTTTTAAAATTTACTTACAGTTATAGTACTGAGGATATTGCATATCTAGATACTTATACATCTAGTACAAGTAATGGATTTAAATCTCAAATTCATAGAAAGAATACCTTCTCTAATAATTTTTTAGAGTACTCTAGTAACCATCCCTACAAAATGAAGAAGAGTATATTTAAAGGACAGTGTATACGTGTGACAAGGATGACATCTTCTTATAGAGAAATGATAGAAGAGATAGACTTTATAAAAGAACTATTTAGGTCCAGAGGATACCCTGTAGAATTATTGAATGATACGAAAAAGTATGTAATTAATGAATGGGGGAAAAATATATATCAGTTTTAGGTAAACAACAATTAGATAAGTTTTAAGAGTTGTTAACGGAATAAATAAATATAATAAATAGATAAATATAATAGAGCTTGTATATTAGAATATACTCCTTAGGTAAAACAAATAAAAGACATACTAAGTAAACATTGGAACATTCTCACTGTGGATAAGGAAATAAAAGATATAGTAAGAGAGACCCCTCTATTCGTTTATAAAATGGGAACAAATGTGAAGTTAATTTTAGAGAGGAGAAATACAATAAGGGAAATTGATCAGCAGAGAAAGGGAACAAAGGGACGTGGAAGTTGCGGGCAGTGTCATGCCATATTTGAAAAAGAAGGTATTACCTTGGAAAACATAAACAAGACCAAGATAGTATTCCAGTATGGTAATTGTAATACCAGGAATATCATATATATGGCTAAGTGTTTGACCTGTCCTAGCTTTACATAGGAAAGACAGAAAGAATGTTCAAAAAGAGAATATACGATCATATATACGCTATTAGAAAAAAATGACAGCACTAATGCACTTTCTAGACATGTTGCAACACATGGGGGTAGTCATGAATTCAGATTTGCCATATTAGAACAACTAAAGATGGGATGTAGACGAGGCAATCACAAAGCCATCTTAGGAGAAAGAGAAATGAGATGGCAAATTCTAAGAGATGCCTCATCTGCACCAGGATTAAATGACTACATTACTATAAAACCCATGTTGCAGAGATACGCGTAGGGAATGTAGAATAACAGTAAAATATTACTTAAGAAATCAACATACAATAATAAAGAAAGTTTATTTTGGTGAAAGAGACATACTAGTATGTGTCTGAGAATACTTATTTTTTTAACATATCAAACTACTTATTTTTGTATTGAGCCATTAATCATGGAACAGAACACCATTGTACATTTTTATTTTTTATTTTATTTTTTCATCACATGTTATAAACTGTAAACATCAAATGTCGTGAAGTATTAGCAGTGCAAGAGTTCACACACTTACCATAATTATGTTTTTGCATAGTGTTTTTAAACGAGAATGTGAAGTATATTTATATGTTTTTATGCTTTTTCAGAAATAATTATTATAGTAAGAACAAGAGTTAATGTTATTGGGATATTCATTTATCTAAATTATTTTGAGTTTTTATCAAATGCATGGTACAGGCATACACAAAAAATGTTTTTATTGTGCTTGTCTTTTTAAAGGAATGAAACTTTAATTTGGCGCCAGAAAGTATATAAAGGAGCCAATTGATTAATTAATTTATTCTGAAGAAGTCCACATTGCAGTGGATGAAAGCGCTAAATCGGATATGTGATAGAAATATATGTTTGTGACACTTTCAATACTTATTTTGTTGAATCAGTATCCAAACTTCTTAACCCCAATAGCTCCAATACAATGAACCCCAAAGACCCAGATTCCTCCTCAACTACCCCACCTAAAGTCTTCTCCCTTAAGCCTGTCTCTACAACTTACACCAGAACCCTGCTCTGTAAACTGAACCCAGGCTCTGTATCTACTGATAACATCCCATCATACTTTCTCCAGATAGCCGCACACTCACTAGCCTACCCTCATCTCCGTCATTATAAACTGCTCAATCTCTGAATCTAAAGTACCATCAATCTGGAAAATTTCTACACCCTACCTATCCACAAAGGAGGTAACTCCACTGAAATCTCTAATTTCTGACCCATTGCCATCCTTTCTCCCCTGTCAAAAATCCTAGAAAAATACATACATACTCAAGTCATGGAACATCTCTCTAAGGAAAACCTACTCACTCCTACACAACATGGTTTTCGACCAAAGCACAGCACCTATACTACTCTTCTGTCCTTTCTCAATACTATCTCCCTGGCCAGAGATGACCATAAACTTATCTCCTGCCTCTTCCTAGATCTCTCAAAGGCCTTTGATACTGTTTCCCACTCTCTGCTATTAAACAAACTGTCTGACCTCAACTTCTCCCCAAACACAGTGCCTTGGTTTTCAAGCTATCTAAAAGATAGTTTCCAATCAGTAAGATGGGACACTGCCTTATCTACTCCCCTTCCAATAAAAATGGGTGTCCCTCAAGGATCCATCTTAGGACCACTACTCTTCAATATCTTCACCAACTTGCTCTATACCTCCTGTCCACTTTCCTCTATTATCCAATACGCTAATGACTCTACAGTCATAACTATAGCAAACTCTCCCTCCAAACTCTTATCAGCTACCCTGTCTTCCTTTAACTCGGTGGAAACATGGCTGTCCAACAACCAACTCATACTTAACCGTAAAAAAACAAAACTCCTACTCTTCCTTCCTAAAAAAGCCAACCACATAAAGACATCCTTTACTATCCAGTCACTTAACAATACCCCTATAATAGTGGATTCTAGCTCAAAACTCCTTGGTATCACTATTGATGATCAACTAAAATTTGATCTCCATATAAATAACTGTATCAGGAAAACTCACCTTAAATTAGGTCTATTATATAGAAATAAAAAAATTCTCACTCAGGAAGCAAGGATTGCTCTCACACATGCTTACCTTCTCCCCTGCTTAACATATTGCTCACAAATCCTTACAAACCTTAACTCCTCTCTCCTTAAGAGACTTGAGACTACATACCACAAAATAACTAGATTTGCAACTCAGCAATCCTATACATCTCACCACTGTCTCTCTCTTAAATATCGAAACTGGCTTGAACTGCTTAACCTCCTCCTTTTCACTCAGCTTCAAACCATTCACTCTATTCTATACCAGCCATCTTTCTGTCCAGTCTTACACTCTGTAATCTCCCACTATGCCCCTTCAAGAAACCTCCGCAGCTCTTCTCAAGGCCTATTAAACATCTATAAGCCTAAGTCTAAAGCAGGGTGCAACTTATATAGCTACCATCCCTCTATTGAATGGAACAAACTTCCTCTTGAAATCCAAACACTCAAAACATTCTAAACAATGCAAATTAACTTTAAAAGAACATCTCAAAGGGCAGTGGATCTGCCACTGCTCAAACCCACCTTCCTTACACTCTGGAGATGAATGTTATCCTTTGTTCACTCCAATACTTTACTGTCATCCTCTATCAACAAATTGTTAAAAGTTATACCTTACTCAAATGTTGCAGCTTCTACCAAGATTCTTAACTTTACTACTACTTAAAAAAATGCTGATGGTGACATCAAGCTGCTTTGCCACTTTTTGCTTGTGCAATATTTGTATAATGACTAAATGTAATCTGTAAAATACTGGAGCTTTTCTCCCTGGGACTCTACAGAAAAAGGGCTTCGGCTCAGTTAGACATTCCTGGTCAACAAATGTAAAATAAAATAAATAAGGAAAGCTAGTGGTGGAATGAGGTGATTCCAGGAAGTCATCAAAAGCAAGAAGGCATGCAGGAAAAAGTGAAAGCTGCAAAAGATGGACCAGGCCAGAAAGGAATGCTGGTTGGCTAAGAAAAAGGCTAAGAAAGCAGTTGAAGTAGCAAAGAACACTCTACCAGCTTCTGGAAAGTGACTCAGTAGGTAGAAGAAAGAAAATCTATCAGGTTGCAAGGCAAAGACAGAAAGATAAAGGACACAGAAGGATGTCAGCAACAACCTGCTCACCACTCCACATGAAAACTAAGAAAGACAGAAGGAGTACTTCCAGCAGCTTCTGAATGAAGAAAACCCCACAGAAGTTTTATTATTTATTTGTTTTATTTATTATTTGTTGACTGAGATAGTCCAACTGAGCCAAAGCCCTTTCTCAGTAGATGCATGGGGATGAAAAGCTCCACAAATATTACAAACATATAGAGTAGTAAATATAATGATACAGTAAGATAGCAAAGCAGTAGCTGACACCCCCACAAGAGGTGAAAGTATCTTAGACTTGGTATTAACCAACATGAGTAACCACTGCAGTATCCCTATAGTGTCATCATCCCTGGTAAGATATGACCACAAAGCAATCACTTTCAAAGTTCATCATCTCCCCCTACCCCCCCCCCCCCCCAGCTATGGTCAAACAAAAAACTTCTCCAAAACTGAATACAACCTCTTGAGGGAAGGTATAAACAACTTCACAGCCACTTCCCCCTCCATAGGAACTGGCACATATGTCCAAACCTACACAAAAGTACTATATGAGCATTTATATAGCTGCATGAAATCAGAAATACCAGAAAGAATGAATCCTCCTCCTCAAGGAAGAATAAACTTGTCTGGTGGACAGCTACAATAAATAACCTCTATAATAAAAGGAAAAAAATGCTGTCCAGGACCTTGAAGGAGCAGGTGTCTAATTGGAAGCAATCTCTCCTTAGCCTGAACAAGCAAATAAGAACACTAGTAAAATTCTCCAAAGCAAACTTGAAGTCCAAACAGGCCACATCTACTAATGACAATCATAAGGCTTTCTTCACATATGTCTGAAATCTCAAGGGAAGCACACAGATCTGCTCAAGGACACCACATATACAAACCCTGTAGATATATCCAACCTGCTGTCAGAAAGGTTCAGTTCCATGGGACCTGATAACATCCCAGGCTGCATCCTAAATGAACTCAGGCAGGAACTTGCAGCACCATTGGGCACCCTGTTCAACCAAAGCCTGAATACCAGCTTCATCTCAGCCAAGTGTAGGACAGCTACTGTCATCCCTTTGCACAAAGGTGTATCATCCATTGATCCAGGAAATTATAGACCCATTAGCCTAACTAGCCTGATCTGCAAGGCCATGGAGCAGATTGTTATGGACCTCATTAACAAGAACATTGGCAACCTCCAGACACTTGATCCCACACAGTTTAGTTTTGTCGAGCAGATGTCATGCCTGTTAAATTTGGTGGACTTCTTTGATTCTATTTGTTTCTATTGTTTGGCATCTACTTCTCAGAAGTACAGGCCAACATGGGAGGACTTTGGCTGACAAAGTTTGCAGACGACTGCAAACTGGGCGCCATAGTGGAAAGTGCATCGGACACGGATATCCTTCAGAAGGGACTCACGGAAACAGATAGCTGGTGCCAGAGCCATGGCCTGAAGTTAAACGCCAAAAAATGTATAGTCATACCCTTCGGGAAAAACAAGGTAACCCCAAGCTACCATATAGGTGGCAATCCACTAAGCACAGAAGAGGTTATCAGGGACCTGGGGACCCAGGTTGACAGTGGCCTTTCTTTGACACTCACGTTGCTAAAGTGGTTAGAAAGACCTTCTACATTGCCCACCTGATCATGAAGGGATTCACATCCAGATCTAGTGAGGTCATTGTTCCCCTGTACTCTTCACTTATCAGACCAATGATCGAGTACAATGCCCCATTCGGGATGTATCTCACCCGACATCTGCAGCAATTGGAGAGACCCCAAAAGTTCCTCACCAAAAGGATAAAGGGACTCCAAAATCTGTCATATGCTGCCAGATTGAAGAAACTCCAGCTCTATTCAGTCGCATACCGTCTGCTCAGAGGTGACATGTGCCTGACATACAAGGCCATGTCCAACCCGGAATTAATGGACATGCTCCACCTCAAAAAATCCAAATCCACCAAAACCACTAGAGCAAGCGACTTAAACCTTAGCACGGATATAAATAGGATGTGCTGGAGGGATAGATTTATCACTCAGACACTCCCTATGCTGTGGAATAAAATCCCGGTCCATGTGAGGCAGAGCACCTCGCTGACTCTGTTCAAGAGAAAGCTAGACCTGTGGATGGGAGATCGTAGGTTTACCCCGGGAATCATCTCTGTGTCACTGCTGGACAGAGGCACAACAAACTAATGGGCACAGTATTTTTTCATATAAGGGGTGGCGTAAGCCACAAAAATTTGGGCTAGGCTTATAAATGCCTTAGGGCAGATAGCCTAGTATAAACCTATGAACCTATGAACCTATGAGACAGTCACCAAGTCCGTAGACGAAGGGAAGATGGTGCACACCACCTACCTTGACCTGGCCAAGGACTTTGATACTATTCCTCACTCAGGTATAATAGATACACTCTCTCAACTAGGCATCAATCCATATGTTACTAGATGGGTAGCAAACTGGCTCATTGATAGAACCCACCTAGTCAAAATAGGGGAAGCCACTTCAAGTAGTAGACCTATAACAAACGATGTAGCCCATGTATCGGTCTTGGGGCCTCTGCTGTTTGGGATATACTTCTTAGAGGTGCAGGCCAAATCTAGTGGTCTATGGCTGACCAAGTTTGCAGAAGACTGCAAGCTGGGTGTTTGTCATCAATTCCCCTAGTGATGTGGACATTCTCCAAGAGGGTCTCACCCAAACAAATGACTGATGCCAGAAACATGGCCTCAAACTGAATAACAAAAAATGCATTATCATCCCTTTTGGGGAAAGTGACATCCCCACAAATTATCGCATTGATAATAAGGTCCGAAACACACAATCAACTGTAAGGGACTTGGGCACCCAGGTTTATAGCAAACTGACTTTTGACCACCATATTGCCTCCATTGTACAGAAAGCTTTCTGACTCTCCCAACTCATTTGTAAGGGTATCTCATCCAGGAACAAGGTAGTCATAACATACCTGTATTCTTCACTTACAAAACCCATTATTGAGTACAATACCCCAATTGGCATGTAGCTCACGAAGCACATGCAGCAGCTGTAGAGACCACAGAGGTTCCTCACCTGGAGAATCCAGGTCCTTGAATATCTACCCTACACAGATAGGCTAAAAACCCTGTCCCTCTACTCAGTCTCCTACAGGCTCCTCAGAGGTGACCTCTGTCTGGCATACAAAGCAATCTCAGACCCTGTCCTGATGGGACTGCTGCATATCCGTAAGTCAAGCTCCACTCAAGTAACCCACATGGGCAACCTCAACCTGGTATGTGACATCAATGTGACTTGGTGGGACAGATTTGTGTCCCTGAGACTCCCCCTTTTGTGGAATAGACTCTCTCTCTCCACATAAAGCAGAGTGCCTCATTAAATCTTTTTAAGCGCAAACTGGATGGAGAACAGAAAATACACCCCTGGGATTCCACCTGTGTTCCTGCTGGACAGTGGCATAGGGTGCTGACTTGTTAGAACATGGGCTAAATTCTTGGCTAGGCTCGTAAGAGCCTCAGGGCTAATAACCTAGTAACTTCCTATGATCTTATGAGCCTATGATCCTATAAAGCATATCACGATTTTCAGTTATTTACATATATAAATTATTTACAGACTTAAACCACTGAATCAAGCAGTACAATCTCTGTAATTGTGGGACAGTTTCATGAATGATGTATGATGCATGCCCTTTCAACAAGAGGAATGGCTGATAAGAGGTTTTCTAAAGTAGAACTCGGATATTAGAAAGCTGTACGCTTCATAAGACAAGTAGTAGCAGAAAGTTAATGTACAGCCAGAGAGTAGCTATGAGAGAATGTAAGGGGGGGGGTTGGTGAGAGCCATACCTCTCAACTATACAGATTTTTGCAGAATGCCCAGATTTTTGCCCTATATTTTTATTCCACTATGCATAAAATTGTGGTTTTCTGACAAATCACTGGCAAGTCATTGAGGGTTAAAGTCAGAAAATAATGACAAACATTTTAGTTTCAGACCTGATATCATGCAGAAAATTCATGCTAATGCAAACCTGCTATTCTATCAATTTTCTAAGTTTGTAAGAGCAATATTTAAAAAGTGTCCATATTTTTGGGCCTTTGTCCCCCCATTATTGATGGCTTTGTCCAGATTTTTTACTCTAAGAGGTTGAGAGGTATAGTGAGAGTTGTAAGTGGAACAGTCATGGAGGGTAGTTGCAGTGACAGATCCGGGTACTGTTTATAAAGTTTTTGATAGGTAACCTCCAAACTCTGGACCCCACCCAGTTTGGGTTTGTAACAGGTAGGTCATTTCTCCTAAACCTGACTGACTTCTTTGAAGCAGTCACCAGAGCCATGGACGAGGGAAAGGCAGTGCACACGGCCTATCTTGACCTTGCCAAGGCTTTTGACTTATAGATAAACTCACTAAACTGGGCATAAATCTCTATGTCACAAGATGGGTGGCCAACTGGCTTACTGACAGAACCCACACAGTGAAAGTAGCAGACTCCAAATCCAACTTCAGACCAGTGACAAGTGGAGTACCACAGGGCTCAGTCCTGGTCCTCTCCTGTTTGGCATCTACTTTTCAGAATCCAGGCTAATACAGCAGGTCTTTGGCTAATGAAGTTCAGAGATGACTGCAAACTAGGGGCCATAATAGAATCGCCTAATGATGTGTACATTCTACAAAGGGGACTCACTGAGACTGATGCATGGTGTCAAAGTCATGGCCTCAAGCTCAATGCCAAGAAGTGCATTGTCATCCCCTTTTGGAAAAACACTGTACCCATGAGCTACCACATAGGCGGTAGCCTACTAAACACCAAAAGTGTGATAACAGACCTTGGGCCACAGGTGGACAGTAGTCTCTCCTTTGATAATCACATCACCACTGTAGTCAGGAAATCCTTCTGCATGGAACACCGCAAAACAAAGGGGTTCACCTCCAAAAAAGAAAGAGGTCATTGTTCCTCTCTACTCATCCCTCATCAGACCCATTATAGAGTACAATGCCCCATTTGGCATGTACCTTGCAAGACATCTACAACAACTAGAAAGGCCACAGAAATACCTCACTAAGAGGATTACCAGCCTCAAACAGATGCCATACGCAGACCATCTCAAAAATCTCCAGCTCTACTCCATCTCTTATCGTCTACTCAGAGGCGACCTCTGCCTAACATACAAATCCATGTCAAACCCATATCTGTTAGACATGCTACACTTAAAGAAACCACAATCCCTCTGAGCCACATGCTCCAGGGACCTAAACCTTGCCACCACAATAAACAGAACATACTGGAGGGATAGATTCCTGTCTCAGAGAAGTAAACAGAACATACTGGAGGGATAGATTCCTGTCCCAGAGACTTCTCATACTCTGGAACAGACTACCCATTCATGTCAAGCAAAGCTCCTCATTAGCCCTCTTTAAGAAAAGTTTCGACAACTGGGTGGAAAATAGGAAATTCATCCTGGGAATCACTTCTGTTGCTTGACAGGGGCACAGGAAAATAACTTTCTTGGGTGGCGAAAGCCAGGGAACTTTTTTTGGCTAGGCTTATATAGGCCCCAAGGCTGATAGCTTAGTACCTACCTATGAACCTATGAATCTATGATAGCGGTCTTGAATTTTTGTGGATGAAGAATATTCCTGATGTCTAGAGGAAGTTCATTCCAAGATTGGGCAGGGGAGAAGCTGTATAGGCTTTTCCCTATTTTTCTGTTTGGTTTGTAGATCTGGAGGAGGTTTTGTTTAGAGCTTCAGAAAGACCTTGGAGGGAAATTCAAGCCAATTTAATCTATTAAAGGTGAGACAGTGGTGGAAATGGTAAGTTAGATCTGCAGAAAATCTTGCAATTTTGTTGTATGTGGATTCTAATTTTGATAGGAGAGTGGTCTGCAGGTTAGTGAGGATTTGCGAGCCATACAATAGGTTTGGAAGGAGCTATGCATGTGATAGGGAGATTTTTGACCTGGCGGAGAGAATTTTTTGTTTCTATACAGAAGCCCAAGTTTTTGGTGGACGTTCTTGAATTTGTTAGAGACATGTAGAACAAATTTGAGTTGGTCTGTGCCCAAAAGGCAGCCTACAAAAAGAAGAGGAGACCACCTTAGAAGAATTATGAAAAACACTAAGGAAAATGAATTCAGGGAGAGCAGCAGGCTCTGATGAGGTCACAGCAGATACAGCATGATAAATATGTTAGGTGAGATGGGGTGAAATGCTCCTGACAGTAGTCATAGCAGCATGGAGAGATAGACGTATCCCAGACGACAGGATAATAAGCATGTTTGTGCCAGTGTTCAAGAGCAAAGGGGACTTTCACAACTGTAGGCAGTACAAAAGTATAATGAACAAAGAATTCATCCAAGGCAAGGCAACAACAGAATTACCAAAAGCTTTTTTTAATATAATAGAAATAAGAAAGCTTCTGATAGTTCTGCTGGTGTTTTGCCTTGGATGAATTTTTTGTTCGTTCTGTTTATTTTTTCATCTTATTTTTTCATCCTAACTTGCTGTCTAGTTTTTTTGAGCAGTACAGAAGTATCAAACCACATACACATTGCCTGAAAGTCCTCAAGAGGGTGGTTGATTAACAAATACACGGAGTAGTAGAAAGTCAGATGTGAGATGAGCAGTTCAGATTCAGATCAGGAAGCAGTGCAACTGGTCTGATGTTTACAGATAGAGCTAGATAGGAGGAGAGAGTCCCACTGGCATTCCTAGACATGGAGAAAGTGTATGACAAGGTCCCAGGAAAACTGATATGGGCAGTCTTGCAGTGGTTTGATGTCCCAGACACATTGATAGAGTTAGTGCAAGCTATGTACAAGGACCCAATGACTCAAGTATAACAACATTTGGTCTTACAGAGAGGTTCCCATTGGAATGGGTGTGCATCAGGGTTAAGTCCTGAGCCCACTTCTGTTCATATTGGTGAAGGACTATATTAGCAAACAGGTCAGGGGGACAGATCAACAAAGTTGCATTAAGCTGAAAATGTGGCATTACTTGCAGACTCCGATGGAGAACTTCAGCAAAGGACAGGGGAATGGAATACAAAACTGAAAGCACATGGGATGAAACGGAGTATAGATAAAACAGTTGTAATGGCAGGAAATGGGTGAAATCTAAAGAAACTGAGAAATGAGATAGAAGAGAAAGGAGTGGAACAGGTTAACAGCTTCAAGTATCTGGAATAGGTGGTTGAGAAGAAGAAAAATCTGAATGAGGAGGCCAAAGCTAGAAACAGAGGGGCTACACCCAGATAGCACAGACTGCCAGCGGTAGTGTATGGCAGAAGAATGCCAAAGAAGCTGAATAACAAGGTGTACAAGTCAATGGTGAGACCAGTACTACTGTATGGTACATAAACCTGGGAATTAAAGGCAGAGCAGTATAAAAAAGTTAGACATGATGGAGATGAGGGCCTGAGACAGGTGGTTGGATGCACAATATGGGACAGATGGAGAAATGAGGACATAAGAGAAGAAGCCAAAGTAGCTGAAATTGGTGACAAGGTCAAATAGAACAGATTACTGGAGTTCAAGCACATGTGCAGAAAAGCAGAAGACAATCTGATGAAGAAGATTTGGGACAGACAGGAAGAAGGCAAGAGGAAATTAGGGCATCCAGCAAACAGGTGGATGGACCGTGTGAGGAAAAGACCTGTGACGGTCAGGCATGAGTGTTGAAGAAGGTAGGAGAGTGACATTGAATCAAGAGAGTTAGCAACAGATGATATGGCACACTGACCCCAAATAGAAAATGGGAAAAAGGAGGTTGATGATGAGGATGTTGATGATGATTCTCCTTTGACTTAAAAATTCCCTGAGTTTATGCATGTCACATTGTAAAACAAATGGCTGAGTTTTCATGAGAGCTGAATGGTGATGTTGGTCTGATGTCATGAACTACTTGATTCATGTGATCCTGCTGCCACTGATCTGACAGTGCTGCTTGACTGGGACTGTGACCTCAAATGAGAGCTTATGCTAGGTGTAGATAAATGCTGAAGTCACCTATATGAAATCCGGTGTGTTTGTTCCCCTGACAAATTACAGTACTTTCTTGAGAAGCACTTGTGGTCTCATATGATCTGCGTCAATGTGTCTGAACAGTGCACTGTCTTCTTCTCCTTCCAAGACTGACTCCTACTTGAGTATGGTGTGTCCTATCAGGGTACAAATGGAGAAGGCCACAGATGTTTGCTGTGCTGCATATCAGCATGATCATGGCATTATCCTTACTCATGCCCTTTCCATGTAGTGCCAGACATCCTTATGTATGCCCTGGAGAATTCTGACATTTTCCAGCAGACTCTCTGTGGCAGTGCTCTGAGTTCTGACAATGTCACTCTACATTTGCTGCAGGGTAGCCAATGCTTTGCATGTTTCCTGATGTAGTTGTGACAGTTCTGTGCCTGTATCCCCTTTGTAAAGGTATCACTGTTGACACTGTTACCTCTAAATGTCTGCCATTATTCTAAAAGTGTTTGTCTGGGTTTGGAGATATTGCTGTAGAAGTGCGGGGTTTTCTACAAGTAGAAGCATGACCTTGTGATGCACTGTCAGTCCCTGCAGTGTCAGTAACATGTTTTACAGGTGTGAGATCCTGCCATTAAATTCAGGAACTTCTTCTTTCCTCTGGCTGCCTCATACTAACTATGCTATCATCATCATCATCATCCTCATCTTTAACAGCCATTATGCTGTTGATTTTATCTGAATGTATTGGTTTAGTGAAACCATTTGTTTCTGCTGCTGACTCTGTAAAAATGCTTTTAAAACATTACTAATAAATTAATAACATACACTGCTGTATGCTTATAAAGGGGTTGTGAGGGACACTTACCATGCACACTGCCTTCATTGTCTTTCTGTACAGATGTGGAAGGTTTACTTGTTAATAGTAATTGTCACATGTTTAACATAATCATCCCAAGTCAGTTTTCTTTTCTCTGTGTAAATATATTTTACTGTTTTTAACCCAACCTTTCTGAGTTTTGCTGCTGCAGACAATGGTTGTAGCCAGTATCCACAACACCTCAGAGTACTCCAACATCATCATCTTTTGTGTCATAGTCATCCCAGCAAAGAAGAGGACAGAGGTAATCCAGAAGGCTTGAGTCAAGTCTGGTGTCCCACCTCTGACCCAGAGAGTGACAGATCTAACAAGAAACAGAGAACAAAGGATTCATCCAGATATAAATCACTTTATCTAGCAGATCTGGGAGACTCTCTGTCTCCATCTGATTCACCTTATTGAAGTTTCAAGCAGCTTATTCAGTTAAGTAGGGTAAAGTAGGTGGCTGGAAAAGTGCTCTTATTCTGTCAGCCTGTTGTCTTTCAAATGCTGAAAGCTAGGATTTAATGGTCTCACTACCATGGCCTGGGATTGATTCCCAGTCAGGAATGCATCAATGCATTTTGAAGTACTGCCAGCCTGTCATCATTCAAGTGGTGAAAATTAGGATTTGATACTATCAATGCCATGGCCTGGGTTCCATTCCCAGTCAAGAAAGCTTCAATGCATTTTGCACTGCTGTCAGCCTGTCATCTTTCAAGTACTGAAAGTTAGAATTCAACACCCTCACTGCTATGGCCCAAGTTCGATTCCCAATCAGGGAAGCTTCAATGCATGAAAACAAGAACACTTATCCATCTAATATCTACCTACTTAACTGAGTAAACTAATTGAAACTTCAACAAGGCATCTTTATTCTTCCCACAGAAAGGGTATCATTGAGAGTCTCCTACATCTGCCACTTAAAGTGATTTTATCGGGACAAATCCTTTGCACCAGTGTAGAGAGGGTATTCCTCATTTGGCTTTAAAGGGAAAATTGATCGAAGCCCCTTCGCAGTACTGGTATGGGAAATTGCATTTTGCCCTCCTTTGCTTCTAGCATGTCCTGCCATACCATTTACCCTCTTCTTACACTGCATTAATATGAAGTTTCTTCCAGCAACTGCATTAATATCCATTGTGAACTGATTTCAGGCTTTTGCCCTCTCAGCTTGTTTGGACCCTCCCCGTTAGTAAACAGATGTTTACCATATGTCTTTAGAGTTGCCATGAGGACCCAATTTTCCTAATGGTTGAAGATGTCCTTTCTCTGCCTTCATCCCTCACCTACTACTCTTATATTCATAATACTGTCAATTTTCACTGACACTCAAAAATGTCCCAGTAAAGACACCTGCATTTTGAGCCAACAGCATATACTTAGCACGTCAGTACTTCACAATTAAAACACTGCATTTGTACCACGTTTGCTCAATCACTACATGACACCAAAGTGGTTTTCTATGTGCTTTCTGATCATTTCCTCTGCTGCTGTCATGATTCTCTATTTACAGTAATCACTAACATAATCATACTCTGCTCATTGCATGAATTAAACAAAACCTTTCCTTAAGTGAACTCACTAATGTTACATCATTTTGAAGAGTTATATTTTAATTTAAAATATTTCAATTATTATTCCTTACTTTAAAAAGTCCATGGTTTCCTTTGCCATTTGCCACTTAACTCAAGTAATCACAAGTTAATATGGCGGAGTGAAACTTTTTCATGTAAATTCAGGTTCTTTTGCACATCCTATATGCAAATTAGGCCCTTTGACATTTATCTTTATGAATCAAAGTAATATGCAAACATGTATGAGCACTTATGCATGTAAATAGCTCTAAGCACCTCATGAATGCAGCCTCGGGTTCATGTGACTTCACTGGGGAAGTGACAGAGTTTGCAGATGTCCTCAGCAGCCTCCAGCATGCTGTAACAATGTAGTTAGACTCATTTTTGCTCAAAGCTGAATATGTTTAGAAAATTAAAATCAAGTCACGTGCATGTGAGTTTGCACAACCATGAAGTATTATCCCTGCCCACCTGACATCATCTGTCACACCTTGTCACATCAAATACTAAACATTTACCAAAAGTTGATACTCACACACATAGGAATATTTATTAATTATGGTCAACCTTCTTACTGAGATGGACTTGGAGACGATTCAGATGTGCATAAGAGGAAGTGACGGGGAAAAAGTCAGATGTTTATCAGGAGCTGGGTGAGCACCTGTGATCCCTGAAAGGAATCACCCACTCTGACCAACAGTGCGATTACCAGCAAAAGCTTAGGCTTGACCATCTGGCTGAATAAATTGACAAGGTAGCATGGATAAGGCCAGAATATAGAGTAAATATAAATTTTTGTTCTCAATTTTTGGTCATAGTAAAGATAAAAACAAATTATAAGAATGTTACATAATTATACATGTCATTGCAGACATGTATTTATAAGAAAGCATTAACATATCTGGACATAGACAATCATCTGCACATAATATTTGCAATGTTTATGTTATAAAATAATTCTCTGTATAAATTCAAATACAATACATCTGAGGGGAAATATAAGTCAGTCTGCATAAATATGTCTGTAAATTGCAGATATAGTCTGCATGAGTACATTTACAACTATTTTTCATGTCTGTAAATGTATGTGTTTGTAAACACACAAACATATACACTGCTACATAATTTGATTCACACTATAACATTTCAAAATAGAACTTAGACTATAGAAAAAATTATACAGACCATAAAACAGTAAAATCCAATATTAACATTTTTTGGACTGTAGCAGACAAGTTGAAAACCCCTTCTTTACTACCTTGTTGCTTAGTCTTATTGCAAGGATATCAAGTAAAACTACAAACATGAATACTAAATATATTGTTTTATGTTTTCTGTCCCAACACGACCTCACATCCAAATAACAATAATCGCCTCCTTGGATAGGCTTAACTAATGGTAGAAATGATATGTTGAGTACAATATTCCAAGCTTCATAGTTTATCTGGCTGGCAATACAAGTCAAAACTTCTTGTTCCACCGTATGCAGTACTGCTTTGGCCTACCTTATATTAAAGCAATTTCTCGATTGTTGTTTATGCAACTTCTACCAATATTTCTAGAGGGGGTTCGATTGCAGCACAGGTGAAAATTGCCACTGTATCCTAACTTGTGTTTAAACACCCAAACCCTTCACCTAGAATCCTCCTAGAAAATGGCTCCTGGACAAAGGAGCACCATGTCTGACCTTCCCTCCATGCAGATTAGATTGTTACCATTGGTAGTGTGTGCTAATATATAGAACAAGAAAGAAAGTAATTTAAATTGTGCAATTCAGATGTTTTATATGCAGGGACTTTCTAATAGTAATGCAGGCTGACAAAATACATGTTATCATGTCTATGCAATAGGGGAACCTTAACAGCAACGTTTTTAAATGCCAACTTATGACATTTCTAGAAGAAATGTTTGTCAGTTATTTTCTTCATGTTAATGGACTGGTATAGGCAATGAGCATTGTATAAGATAATTGTATAGTAATTACATGTCTACTGCCTATGAAGAGTACTTGATTGTGTTTTAAGGCTCCAGTATTGTTTATAAATCATTTGTTTGGGATTTCACTGCTGTGGCTAACAATTGAACTGTACGTCATGACTGTGGTTTCTATACCATTACATTACTCATTAATTGGTCAATTTCATACATACATTTACTGCTAACATTGAAAATAATACTGTTTATCGTATTAAGTATTAAGGTGCTGCTAGGGACTCTAAGATAGATGCTAGAAGGCTGCACTTGAAAGAAAATAGTCAATATTAACAATAGCAATGTGCTGCAATGCATTTTAGCGGATCTGCAAACTCCAATTACATAGGATTGTATCATATACTTTGTGTTGCAGGACATATTGCTATGCCTGGAGATATACAGAAGCAACATTTTTTATTATTATTTTTTAAATTTATTTTACATTGGTTTACCGGGAGAGTCCGACTAGGCATAAAACCCTCCATTGTTAGACTATTTTGTTAGTAGAAAAAAAATCATATAATACAATGATGAAAAAAATAGTAACAGATGTTCATAACGGTAAAAAGGCTAAAAATAAATAAACTGGTCAAGTGGGAGACAAGACCAACAATCTTACATAACAATGCTTCTAGAAGTCAGTTCTTACAGTAGTAGCAAGTAGTGACATTGTATACAATGAGAGTGCAATTAGGATACTTACTCTTATATACAGGCAGGACCACAGTGGTGGTGGTGCTGCGGTAGTGTTATCGCCTCACAGTAAGATGCTGTCCGGTTCGATTCTCAGCTAGAGCATCTTCTGCGTGGAGACATGCATGAATGGGCGTACCTTCATTGAAGGTTGTGCGTCAGGGCTGGCAACTCGGCACGTAAAAATTAACTGCCAATCATTAGCAGACCGGTGTTCCGCTGTGGCGACCCCTAACCAGGAAAAAGCCAAAAGAAAGTCTTATATACAGGTAACATAGCAGATGAAGACTTAAAATGTGATAGATATTAACAGTGAGAAAAAAAAACAACATAAGGTAGTCATATGAGTTAAATTCAATGCTCATTACATATGCAATTAAAAATTTAAAATCAGCTAGTTCCATGATTTGGGCTATCCATGCCCAGTACATGTACAATTCCAGGAGATGGTGAGGTGGGCTTTAATGTGATGTTTGAAGCTTTATAAGCTAGTTATAGTTGTAATATCAAGTGGTTGTTATTCTGAATGCTGAGACCCAGTGTAAAGTGATTTTTGCCACTTTAGGTACCAAAAGAGGCTTTTTGTGAATATGCTGCTATAATTTTTAAAATGTCTTGTAATGTAATTTTTTTCTCACTATACACACAGATTAGCCTTTGCTTTATCCCCCCAGCTGTGTGTTATACCGAGACTGCATTTTTATAATTCTATCTGCCCATTTCATTCCATATAATTTTCCTAATCCGATATATGCAACTGACTAGTTCTGAGTTTATCTGTACATCCACAACTCCTACCTATTCTCCCACTAATCCCTGGACACCCTATAGAAACATTTAACTACTGTAGAAGGTATATTAAGTGGACAAATGGTGTGCTGGCAGTGTTATTTTAGCTCTCTATGCAAATAGTAATAATGTTAAATGGAATAACTCTGACTCTGACTATCTATCTGCCTTCATTCTAAAGAACCGTTCTTTCTTGTTTTATAGAATGATCACCACTTTTCAAATAAGTAGGACAATGGAACTCCCAGTTAACTGTAGAAAGAGGAAACTGTATCTGTCATTTAAGTTGTTCTAAAACAAGCAAGAAAGACAAAAATAGAAGACTACTAAATAAGCTATGATTAGTGCTTTAATTCCTACCTAGTTCATAAAGCTGCTATAACCTATATAAAATGCCATTTCTTTTTTAATAATAACAATATATAGAGTGCAAACTACTAGTGGATAGCACAAAGAAAAGAAAAATAAGTGCACAAATAAATATGAAAGTAAAAGCCAGTATTAACATTGTTTGGACTGTAACAGCCAAGCTGAAACCCCCTGTTTACTACCTTGCTGTTTAATCTTAGTGCAATGCTTAAAGTGAAACTACAAACATAATTACAAATACATTGTCTTATGTTTTCTGTCCTCACAGCCTCATATGCAAATAGCAATAGCCTCCTTTTTTGGCTAGGACTACCAACACTAGAAAGTATATGCTGAGTACAATATTCCAAGCTTCATGATTTATTGGGTTGCCGATACAAGTAAAAACATCTTGTACAACCCTATGCAGTAATGCTTTATCTTACTATCTATTAAAAGAGCTTCCTGATTGTTTATTCTATAACTTCTAGAAATATTTCTAGAGGGAGTTCTAGACCACTCAATCCCACCCTCCCTATACGTGTGCTCTCCTACCCTACCCTCCCAATTCCCACCCACCCCCACTAAACTTATATTTATTCATCTACAATAAACAATTATACACATATCAACAACTGTAACCTCACAGTGCAAGTAAACACCACCCCCACCTTGTACTACCACAATCTTAAACTAATATTCTAATGCATTTTACTATCCCCTACACATAGTCATAACATGTAAACCACCTAACCTATTTGCCAAATGATACTGCACACCACCAAGCATTTTTACAACCATGAAGTACCTACCATACCTCATACTCCAGTTTAGAACACATCGTTTTCACACAACCACCATAACAATCCTCATCCTACTCACACACATCAGAATGCTAGAATCCAACATATTTCCTCAACATTTTAATCCCACAAACACTCAGACAAATTAGTCCATTACTACTTCACATTTCTTTACAATATCTCCAGAACTATTTTCTTATTCACTACTAAACACACACCCTTAAACCCATTAATCCAGCAGAGCACCCCAATACACTCTCCTACATGCACCAGTAAAGTCTACATTTTACTACACATATCTGCTTATTAAAACTAAACTTATCCAAAGTGGTGACATCCACCACAACCTGGCCCACATACTAACACACAACCAGACCCCTCCATCCCACAATAAAGCAACGTCTCTCCCATGCCATAATCCAGAACAAAATGTACTGCTTGTAAACAAAAGGTACATGCAACAAAACCCAAAACCTCCCCTCATCCCACTCACATTATAACCCTGAGATAGTTATTGTAACTGAAAGCTGGCTAAGGCCAGAAGTAACTAATAGTGAGATACTCCTTTCTGTTTACAACATTATCAGATTAGAAAGACTAGCAAACAGTAGTAGTGGAGCATTGATAATCTTTAAGAAACTCCCTCGAACTAACCCAACACAGTGAAAATACTCCAAAATTTTGTGATGCTGAAATTCTCATTACCCACCTCAGACTCAATAACAGCAAATTTATCTGCCTATGAGTACTTTACATACCCCTCAAGAAATAATCTAGCTACAATTGAAGACATTCAACAATGGATACATATCAATATAAATAAAGAGACAATAATCTGAGGATATATGCACATGGATTCGAAAAAACCAGTTCCACAACTGACTTAAACTTATTGGTGTTCTCACAAATAAAACATGTAACTACTAGGACACAGATACAAAGAAAGTGCAGCAACAACACTGGATTGGATTCTTAGAAACAACTTCCAAAATATCAATGGCATCAGAACTTTACCAGACAGTACTGGTGACCATCTACCCACCTATGTTATTTCAATCAAGAACTCTTCACAATAGCCCTACAGCAATATAATTAGAACTGCCCCAAAACCCTGCCACTTGACAAAGCAGTTAATCACTTCATCCATAAATTCCTTAACATATTGAACAAAAAAGCTCCACTCAGAAATAAAAGAGTTAAGTCCATCCCAGCACCCTAGATAACAATGGCTACCAAGCAACTATTGACAAAAGGAGACAGGGCCTGGAACACATGTATAGAAATAAAGACCAAATAACTCTACAGTATTATAGGCATTTTAGGAATCTCACAAAAACACAGATACATACTGACAAGAAATCATATTTTACTGGCATACAAACCTCCCACCAAAATAACCACAAACTCTTTTGGTAGTAGTAGTAGTATAACAACTCTATTTGACACCCAGTTTGTAAATGCTATCCTAGCAGTAACCAATAAAAAACCTTCAATACACCTTACCATTCCACAACAATCTACCACCAAGACATTCTTTAAACTTGATAGCATCTTCACTTCAGCAATAAATGAATATCTACTAAAACTGAAATCAAATCACCACATTAAAGAGAAATCTTGACCGGTGGATGGGAGATCGTAGGTTTACCCCGGGAATCATCTCTGTGTCACTGCTGGACAGAGGCACAACAAACTAATGGGCACAGTTTTTTTTTTAACATAAGGGGTGGCGTAAGCCACAAAACTTTGGGCTAGACTTATAAATGTCTTAGGGCAGATAGCCTAGTATAAACCTATGAACCTATGAACCTAAATGCTCCAGATGCTCAGGTCTTCCTCTTCTCTCACATTTCAATCCCTCAAAGACTGCGGGATCCTAAGGCTCTTCTAACTCCTTCTCTGTTTCTATACCATATCCTTAAGCTGCTGCTCACACTTTATTGCTTCTATTCTTCTTAACTCTCTCGCTATCTGTCTGCATCACTAACTTTCTGGCTGCTATTTCTACATCATGTATGATGAAAGTGACTATTATCCTCTGTAATGTTTTAACTGTATAGAACTGTTTAGATGTGTAGTAATATATTACATCTTGTAGCAGGTTGCTCTTTCTACTTATTTTTGTATAGTATTTCTAATGTAATCTTTATTGTATTGGACTATACTGTATTTGTATTGTACTGTATGTGGAGCTTTTCTCCCTGGGCCTCTGCTGAAAATGGGTTCTGTAGACCCAGTCAGACCACCCCAGTAAACAAATGTCAAATAAATAAATAAAGAGTAGAAAGATAGTATCAGCAGTCTTCCTGGACCTATCAAAAGCATTTCATACAGTAGCACATTAACATCTCCTTCAGTGGCTAGCCTCTCTGAGTTCCAATACCCCCATCATTAACCTGCTTTTGCAGCTACTTATTCAGTAGTAAAAAAGCTGTGAAATGGCAACAACATCACTCTGCTTTCCCCACAGTAAGAATTGGCATCCCTTGGGTACCAATGCTTGCACTCCTACCCTTTAATATCGTTATCAATAACCTCCAGTCTGTCACTAAACAAACTACTTCTGTATAATAGGTAGATAATGCATCACTTATCTGCTCAGACCAAACACTAACCTCCTTAAAGAATGTTATCCAACAAGCTTTTGTAGCCATGGAATTATGGCTAGACAGTTCAGGCTTGCTCCTAAATGCTAAACAAAATCAGTTGATGTTTTTCACTTCAAAATCACTCTAAAAAAACATCATTCCATGTGCTGTCTTAAATAGAGCTGAAATAGAATGGATGAACAAGCCAACCCCTTAGGAGTATTGCTCAATTATAGTCTCAAGTATGACCAATACCTAATATTAGCCATCAGAAGGACAGACTGGAAACTAGGATCTCTCTATATACCACAAAATTCCTCGCTGACCACACCAGGAAGACTATAGCACAAGCATACCTACTCCTATCCCTTCTGTATGTCTCACCCATGTTTACTAACCTTAATATAACAAAAAAAAAATCTGGGCCAACAAGAGGATATTGCACCAGAATTCTATGCTTGCCATTATATGTATGGCTTTTCCACATTCCTTTTCTTTTGTATCTGATCCTTCTCCTTATATTATTTCCTTTCTTTTTTTTTTTTTTTGGCATATACATTTGCTGTCTGATTTTTTTTTTGTCTATTTTGTTGGATTTCCATTCTTGCTTGATACCAAAATGCTTCCTGCATGCTTCTGAAAAACTAAGTAGAGAGATCCACTGACACATCTTCTCATGTTTTAAAACTTTTACTATGTTTGGATCTGATGAGGTCAGCATATATGTATGCAGTCCCACAACTACACATCTATACATGCAATCAGTTTTGAGGAGGGCCATACCTCCTTCAGAATGAGGGATATATTTTGGTATATACAAATATTTATATATCATTTGATAAGAATGAAGAATTTTCTTGTTTTTCTGTTCAAGTGATCCAATACCTTTTGATCTAGTCAATCACACCAAAACTGTAAACTAAAACAGGGATAGCAATGTGGTTTGTAGCTTGGACTTTATTCTTAGATGTCAGAGCTGTTCTCAATATTAGTTTTAGTTTCCTGAAATATTTCTTCCTGTATTTTATTCAGATTTTTTCATGTGTTATTACTGATCCTTCATAAATTAACAAATATTTATACACTCCTTCCTCTCAAGTTCATTTATTTCACATTAATGTCCTAGATTGATGTTTTCATAGTACTGCAACTTCCCTGCTGTAAGTGTTGTTTTGGTACATTTATAAATATCAAAAGTCATTCTTATATCAACTGAGAAAGTTTTAACTACTTACAGTTGTGCTTTTGTCTCCTCAACTGATAAACTATATAATTTTAAGTCAGCCACAAAAAATAGATAAGAAATCTTTAAGGACGTTTGTTTCCTAGGAGCCAAATTTAAGCCAAGATCTAATCTTATTAACTAAACAGTTTCATGGGTTAATGGCAAGATGAAACAACAGGTGTGACAAAGAATCACCCTGTAATATCTCTTTATGGATGTTTAGCCCTAGGCTAATAATTTGTCCTTTGTTGTGGTTTAATTACAAAGTGGTTTACCACTGTTTCATGATCAGTGTAACCGAAATGACCACTGTAGGATATATCTTATACATCTACAACCACTCCTTTATCCATGAATGTGGGATGCTGTCAAATGCTTTTTTGTAGTTTATATGTGCCATGCTTAGATGGCTTTATTTAACAACAAATGATCCTTTCATCCATATGATTTTCTTTTACTACCCTTTTGTTATATTGTCATGACTGAGTTTCCTTCTTAATGACTATAAACTCTTGTCATCATCAATTCTATTATATAGTTTATACATTGTCAGAAGGCAAGTTATTGATCTATAGTTTTTAGGATAGTTTGCAGGTTCACTCTTATGCAGGAGTGTTGTTTTTCCTGTTGTTAGCCAGGTTGGTGTTTGTTTGAGATGCACATATAAGTAATTCTTACTCAAGGCTAGATCTGGCTAATCGTTAATACGATTAGCCAGAAGTTAGGTACTGCATCTGGACCTCGGGTTTTCCATTTAGGAGCTTTCCTAAATTTTGTTTCAGTTTCTATGGCTATTATTTCATCCCACTTCATATCCTAAGTATTTGAACTTCTTACTGTTTATTTTACTTCTTCTATCCATTCAGCATCTTTGTTATGTTCCACAGGGTCTTCATAGGAATTTTTCCAAAATGTGTCCATTTCTTCTTTTTTGGTGGTATTTCTATTCCTTTTTTTTTCATTTCCCAATTCTGTATAAAACTGTTTTGTATTATCAATGAATTGCTTATATTGCACTTTTTCTTTACATTTATTTCCCAAGATAACTTATAGCTGTGCTTTTCTGCATGTGCTGATATCTTTAGTTTATTATTTGAAATAGTGTACAATAGATCTAGGCCTGTTCTGATACTGTGCATTGCTTTTATCATGTGTACTCTTCTAACAGTGACAATTCTTGTCTTATTTGCTTTATAGTTTTCTCTATTTGATGGGTACATGATGGCATTTTATTTTTCCTTCCTTTTCCTTATTGCACTGCATTTTTTATACAACTTTATTTGCATTCATTTAGTTGCAGAGTACTACGTCCTATTTTTTCTGTGATATCACATGAATTTCTGTCAATAGTCTTGATTACTATGTTCATATCTTTTATCAGACTTCTAACATTTGGGGCCTTATTTACTTTGTGATGTCACTAAATACTTAAAATTAAATGAGGAATGCTATTTCTGAGCTCTTCCACCAATTTGTTGGATTTTACTCACCACCAGCAAAATAATTATTTTTTAACTGACCCTAGCCAAAACCTCTTGAGAAAAAAAAATAAAATAAAACAAAACAAAATGCAACATAACAGTAAAGACAAAATATGAGTAACTCCAATCCAAAACAAATGCTGACAGAGATCAGCAATACTTAGGTAGAGAACAATAACTTAAATGCAAATCTTTTTGGTCTTTTTAAAAGTAATGAAAAAAGAAATAATATATAGACTGACAAGTACAACAGTGTTTTATGGTGACAGGAGATAAAGCCAAGTAATGAGATATTGATATGGCTGGAGGGCCTGGCCCATTACTCTGCTGAGAGACCCATTTAAGAGTGATCCATCTCTGCTCTTATTGTTTAGAATCTGCACATGGCTAATAAGTCTCATACATCTGCTCTATCTGTTTGTTTTTCTATCTTTTAATCTTAGTAGAGGGATAACCCAGGGAAACTGTTCTTGGTTAAGCAACTTACTCAAAGTTACACAGTACACACATGGAGGTAGAAAGAATCAAACCCTGTACCCATGAGTCCAGGAGAAAAGCTTAGTAAGAGTTTAGTGCCTTAATCCTCTGCTTTAACTGTAAGACTTGAATGTGTGTTTACATGTTCTGATAAATCACTGAGGGATGCAATGTATTAGGATTTATAGTCTTTAATTATAATTATTAGAGTTTCATACATTTGTTGTTCAAATATTCAGAAAATGCATGCTAATACAAAATTGCTTTTTCTATTTGTGTCACCCATGCCCTGGCCCAGCTATCAAGGAGCCTCAATCCTCATCACTAGCACCAGTGAGGGGAGTCTTATATAGGAGGAAAGGATAACAAATACACACAATAAAGTGCAATTTCCCTTAAGGGCACACATAGACCACAGTCAGTCTGGGGCTGGTCGCTCCCTTGCTCTCCAGGTCCCCAATAAGACACCCCACTGGCACATCTATAGGGTCCAGATCTCAGTCTAGTGGGCAAGCTAAAACCTCCAGCACCAGTGTTTCGTGTTCTTGCCCAAGTAGCTGACACACACACACACACACACACACACACACACACACACACACACACACACACACACACACACACACACACACACACACACACACACACACACACACACACACACACACATTGAGAAGAGTTTATACAACCACACAGACACTCCTGGGTAAGGCTGGCACAGAATCTCCAGCTGTGCCCCTTTTCCTGAGACTATACAGTAGTACCAGCTGCCACCACCCACTAATATTTATCAGCTACTCAAAGGCCTTTAAAAGGGTGTCCAATTATGACTGCAATATTATTATCCAATTGGTAGTAGAGCCCAGGGCTAAAGCTATTAGACTGGCTTTGTACAATTTTACCAAAGGCATGTAAATATTCTTAGGAGCTTAAATTATCTCTACCAAACAGCCACAGTTGAAAGGGTTTAGAAATATGTAATAAAAAATAGTCAAAACACAAGACAGTACATTTTACTACACAGTGCTACTCAAGAGTTCAGAGATCACAGAGAAATACTTAAAATAATTCAGTAGTACAGTTCTGACATCACAGAAAAGCACTTAGTCTAATCTTTCTAGTTTCTAGCTATTTCTAAGATAAAACACAAGTCTAAGATAAACTTACATATAGAGCAAGACAGTGCTGTGAGTTGGATGGTCAAGACAAAAATGTGTAATGCTCTCTGATTCTCTCTGTTTTTAAAATCACATTCCTGGTTCACATTACATCATTCTTCACACTTCCCTGGGTTCCCAGGCTAAGAGAAACTGTGTTTAAATTCTTTACCTCTGGGCAGAAACTAGACCAATAAAGGATATTTATGCATGCAAATTCTGGCTACTATCGTTGGCCTTAAAACAATAGGCAGGATGCCTCACTCTAGATTTACTGGCTCCAAATATTAACATCAAAGGGTCACAACATGCTTTACTTGGTCAGTAAAGTGCACTGTTGTTGCATTGTTTCCAGTTCCACATGTAACACTATTTTTTTTCCATTTAAGACAACAAGCCTGTGGTTCACATTAATATTTACAGATGACAGAATTATCTACAAAATTCTATCTGGCTAGGCTGGCAGCCTTCATCTATTTTCACCCAATCTTCACACTCAACTTTTAAAGAGAATTATAATAGTTTGGCTCTTATCTCTCTCTGATTTTTCAGAACAGGACTGATTGTGCCTAATATTTTTTTATTTATTTTTGGGAGTAAATCAGTGAGGATTATTGCCAGTTATTAATGTTAGTTATTACAAGTTTCATAGTTATTATAATTATTATTATTATTATGTAAGATACATATTTAAATGTTATACCTGTTTTTTTTTCTTGTTTCTGATTCTTGACCAAAGAAGATGAGAGGGCAGAGGTGAGTTGCACTATATATATTGCTGAGATCAGTGAGCTGATATCAAGTTCTGGGTCATTATTTATGAATGTATTCATCCATTTGATGACTTAGGATTTTTGGCTCATTCAAAAAGCAGGATGAGAGTTTATGTAAAGTGGTTGTGCATGTGTGCGTGTGTGTGAGTGTCTGTGTGTGCATGTGTGTGCGTATGCATGTGTGTGTGTGTGTGTGTGTGTGTGTGTGTGTGTGTGTGTGGGCTTGCTCACTCATCCATGGAGGTCAAACAACAAGGTATTACCAATGTACTTGGTAGAATAAAGCAAGAATTACTAAGACTTGGAGAAAGGCTAAAGCACTTTGTCACTAAGAAGTTGTAAACAGTGATGGAAAGAGAGAAAATGAAAATAATTTGCATTTTTTGGAGGAGGTGGGGGTCCTGGACTTTTTCAACTTACTCTTAAGTCTCTAATATTTAATGAACTTGGTGTGTGATAAAACACAACATATTACAACTGCTGTATAACTTTTTCGTCTTATAAGTAGTAAAAGGAACATACGTTGTAACCAAGTGACTGTTCTGGCAAGGAGATAGAGCTTAGCAGTATAAAACAGCATTTTATAAGTATAAATTCCACAGTTTAACCATGTCGTGAACTTCCTTCCTATTTCTTAGTAAATGTATCATGCTTTGCTCTTCTCTGTCACCTTGTTCAAGATAATGTAATATTCTGCATTTTGAAACTGGAAGGTTGAATGCTGTAGTTTCTTTAATTCTTGTGCTTCTTGGTATTCATAAGTTAGTACTAAGCTAATTGCCCTTGTGGGCAATTTTAAGCCTAGTCAGTTACCACATGTGAGAATCAAACCCTGTACCTTTTGACTGTAAGGTAAACACCTTAACCATTATGCCAACCATCAAATTGATGGTGTGTTATTCTTGATGTTGTAAGTCTGCTCTTACCTGTATTGCTTGCTTGATTGATGACTGGAGATGACTCTGCTTTTTTTGTGGGGACCGGGCTTGGCTTGCCCATCTGGGGCCTTGAATTTTGCATATCTCCCAAGTGCTGCTAATGGTTGAAAATCTGGCTATGTGGTAAGATAAGTATAATGGAACATTTTAACTGCTGTGGGCTTCCTACCTAATTTTTAGTCAATGTTCCACATTTTGCCTGTTTTTTCCACTTTATGAGATGCAGTATATTGTTCCATATTTTGAAGATGAAAAGTTGACTATCTCTACAGTTTCTTCATTTATTTTGTTTGTTGGTACTATGAACGTTTTGGTACTGTAAAATCATACTAAACTGTCTGAAAATGAAGAAGCCTCCGCTTAATAATTTAAAGATATATAGTTATAATCTCAGTCATCAAAACTTCAAATTATTAATGTATTCTGCTGAGACTTGCTCATAGACAGTTGTAATAACAATCAGAAAATCATATCTGTGTCATTTAAAATCCTGCATATGCAAAAAAGTTTTAAAATCCTGGAGCTGGTTATTTTGAATAGACATTCCTTTTTGACTGCCACCATTACCTCACAACTCCCCATATTTTTGCAGGATGTTTCTGTTTTACATCAAATGTTTGCCCTGCCCCTTAAAATATTTTGAAATTTCAGGAAATTGCTCATGACTGCAATTAGTCAGTAATAATATCATTAGAGTTTTATGCTCATTGTTATTCATAAAATGCATATTAGTGCAAGAGTTGTTGTTCTATTCATTTTTAATTAAATTAGATTAATATTTAAAAAATGTCCCAGATTGTATCCTCTTCGTTATTTTTGGTTTTGTCCAGAATTATTGACCAAATAATTTAAGAAGTATGGTGCCACCAAAAAAACCTTCGGATTTAAACTATTTATCACGTTATATATTTACATATATATCATATATCATATTTATCATAACATTTATCATATTTATCATATGTTGCTACCTGCCATACTTTTAATTGTATGTCTAAACCACAATGCTCATGTAAATATCTTATGTATAGTATGTTAGCAATTGTTCTGGAGATTTTCTCCCTGGGCATCCACTGAAAATGGTCAGCTACGTCCAGTCGGACCTCCCTGGTAAAAAAAATATAAAATAAATAACATAAAAAAATGCATATTGGTGTTTCCCTGGAGTGAGATGGAAAACTAAGGTATTTATTTGCAGAGTATCTCTAATTTAGTGAGTAGCACCCTCACCATTAGTACAGAAGACCGTGTGCTCTATTTGTACATCAGGTAATTTTACTGAAGCTCCATTTGCCTGAAATGGTATTAGTTCAGCTGGATGTAAAAGACATCATGGGTCTTATCAAAAAAAGTAGGGGTCCTTTAAGAAACAGGTCATAAACAAAATAGCATTCACTTATTTGCAAAAGTATCCATATTTATACATTCCTGTATTATTATAATAATTATCATTATTATTATTCTTCATTACTTGACCTCCAATAACCATATTCTATTTTTTGTAGTATATCAGCCAAAATCCATTTACCATTAAAGAAACCTTAATTCTTTCTTATATTTCCTAAGAATCCATATTACATAAAATGTATTCTTATATACTTCCTCATATTCTTTTTCTTCTTTTTCTAATATCCATACACTATCATATTCATATCTATTTTGTGTCCATCATTAATAGTCTCAAAAAAACTTTTGCACACCTTTTTTCCTGAGTTTTACCACTCTTTTGCATTTCAAGCAAATGTGCTTTGCTGCCTCTTCCTCCCAAAGAAATAAACTCACTCTTTCCACTTTCTCTGTAGATGGCATATTTCTTTTTACCAGTAACTTATTTATTACCAGTCTCCATTGAAAACACTCAACAATCGTATTACATCATTGTTCCTTACTTTAATACCTTTTATCACATCTTCAGATATTTTTCCCATGGATTTAATAATAATAATATCATTCTATTTTTTTTCTTTTCTCAAAAACATTTTTATTTTGTTTTCATTATAAACATACACAAATGTACATGCAGCAAATACAATAAAACAATAACAAAACTATTTACAATATTTACATTCATCCATGGCAATCAATTTATCCATTAGAAGTTATCAGTATTTCTTCAAAAGGTTTTCCAATTTTTGCCATGCTATTTTTTATGAGTAATGTTATGAGTTCTATAACAAATGGTTTGCAGTTAATTTTTACAAACAACCTTTGCTAAATTAATAAAATATTTAGACATCATTTTTTTTTTACTTTTCCAGTTCAAAGTAATAACACTTCTGGCAATTGTAAGAATTGATCAGAGTAACTGAATCTAAGATTTAGGTATTATATTAGGTATAGGAACATTGAATAGGATTAGTGAGTTATAAATATGACAGTTATCAGGCCATAAAGCATTTACAAAATATTTGAAGTCTTTCCACTACTGAACAACTTTTCTGCATTCATTGAACATGTGAACCCAGTTGGCCTCTATTAATTCATCATATTACCAACATTTACTTTCACTGTTTTTGAGTATAAGATTAATTTTTGTGGCATATAGAAACTCCTATTCATAAATTTCCATGTATACAATCTCCAATATAAAGAAGAAGAGGTACCATACGTAGAATTCAATAACATTTTTTTTTGGATTTATCAGATATTCATTCTCCATTAATCTTTACATAGTAATTCCAGAAATCTGAATCAAACTTTAGAGTGTCTTCTCTTAGTATCTTATAGACAGGTGAGATACTTAAATTTTGATTATCTGTCTTTTCAAGACACCTAATAAAAAGCTGAATCAAACTAGGTATAGATTCAGTCTCTAGGTCAATTGATACTCTCATTTTGTTTTCTTTAAACTGCTGTAATGAGTGTATAAACAACCAACTGTCTTGACTATTATCAAAATTGCATAAAAGAGAGTTTAGTGGTTTAATACTCTTATTTTCAATAAACTGATGCCAGAATATCAAGTTATTTTCCTTTAATTTTTTGCATCACATTGATGTTGAAAGAACCTAGGCAATCAGAGGAGTATGCTATAGGGAATATAAGAAATAAAAATTGTTTAATGTTGTAATTATAATCAATTATATTTTTAAAGTTATTAAATATTTGATTAATGCCATAAGAAAAATGATCAAACTTCTTATTAAATAAACAAAATTCACGTAAAAGCCAATGAACTCTATTTATTCCATATTGTTCCTTAAATTGATTTTTTCTAGTTCTGACATCAGTTATATGAATCTCATGTATTATTTTCCAGCCGGATATATAGGTAAGTGTGATCCAATATAATATTAAGTTAATTGTAACTGATTTGGAATAAAGAGCTAAGCTAGGGAATGCTATCCCATTACTGTTCCAAGCTCTAATGTGCCATTTATATGCAATCCTAGGTTTTAAGGGGAACCATAAACATTTAAGTAGCATGGAATGTAATTTTTTAAATAGGTTTTTGGGAGGGAGTAGTATCAATAACTGTATATAAAACAATATTTTTGGTAAAATTATCATTTTAATTAAAGAGAGCCTGTCCTCCCTTGTGAAGAACATTTTATTCCATCTTTTGATTAGTTGAATGAAAAAAAGAACAACCGCCACAAATATGAAGTAAAATACTCCTTTATGAGTGCTTTCATCAGTAGATACACTTGAATTCATCAGATTACATAAAACATTGACATCACTTCATTTTAAAAGCCAGGCACCAGCACATGACCACAATTAATTTCCTCTACAGGATTCAGATTGTATTGCAACACTGTTTCTCAAGCTATATTGCTTCTACAGGATTCAGGTTGTATTGCAACACTATGTTTTAAAACTAAACATTGAAATATATGTGAAACTTGATTAAGAAATAATAATAAAAAAATTGCAAGACAAAACAAACTACAATAGTGTTTGTTCTTCACAGTAACCCATATGTATAAATAAATAACAAGCATCAATCCAGCATACTGTTGATACACTAAGACAGTATAAAAAGATGTATTATAAACATGCATTGATCACATTTTCCTCTACTTTCCTTATTTGCTGCTCAAGTTAAAACATTACAAAACTATGAAAGATAACATTCAGCATTCAGTTTTAAATAACTAGAGAGGGAAATAATATTATTCAACCCAGGGGAGTTGTTGGCATTAAATCTTAACTGCCACATACATTCTCTAAATTCGAGAAACAAATCTCATGGACCCCCTCCCATTGTTAAGAAAAACTTGGCCAAAGACAATAAATTTAAACCTATGGTCATGATTTTCCTTGATGTACAATGCCAATGCATTTTTTCATTTGCTTTTTAATATCATAATTGTGTTAGTATACATGTACTTTGAAAATCTTTTTAGTCTTGCCTATGTAAAATCCTTTACAGGACTGACATAAGGCTACATAAACTACAAAAGTGCTGTTACAATTCAACCTATGGTTCAAATGTATTAGACCATAATGTGGAATATGGAAGGTGTCCATTTCAAAAATACTGGAACACTGTGTACAATGACCACATTTGGTCATCCATCCTTTTCCATAGGTTTTATAACTCTCTGTGTTTTGTTCAAGTACATGTTTAAAACAAGCACCTTTTTTATATACAACACATGGCTTTCCCCCCACATTTTTAACAATTCTTGATCTCCTCTAAAAATAAACCAATTCTTATTTAATATGTCCTTGATGTCATAAAATAATGGGTTATAAAGTTTTGGCTCTTTTATCTCTCTCTGATTTTTCAGAACAGGACTGGATTGTGTGCTCTAATATTTTTTTATTTATTTTTGGGAGTAAATCAGTGAGGATTACTGCCAGTTATTAATGTTAGATTATTGGCAAGTTTCCTATAGTTATTATAATTACATATTATTATTATGTAAGATACATATATTTAAATGTTATACCTGTTTTTTTTTGTTGTTTCTGATTCTTTTGACCAAAAGAAGATGAGAGGGCAGAGGTGAGTTGCACTTATATATATTGCTGGAGATTCTCAGTGAGCTGATATCAAGTTCTGGGTCATTATTTATGAATGTATTCATCCATTTGATGACTTAGGATTTTTGGCTCATTCAAAAAGCAGGATGAGAGTTTAATGCCTTTTTTATGTAAAGTGGTTGTGCATGTGTGCGTGTGTGTGAGTGTCTGTGTGTGCATGTGTGCGAGTGTGCATGCGTGTGTGTGTGTGTGTGTGTGTGTGTGTGTGTGTGTGTGTGTGTGCTTGCTCACTCATCCATGAAGGTCAAACAACAAGGTATTACCAATGTACTTGGTAGAATAATGCAAGAATTACTAAGACTTGGAGAAAGGCTAAAGCACTTTGTCACTAAGAAGTTGTAAACAGTGATGGAAAGAGAGAAAATGAAAATAATTTGCATTTTTTGGAGGAGGTGGGGGTCCTGGACTTTTTCAACTTACTCTTAAGTCTCTAATATTTAATGAACTTGGTGTGTGATAAAACATAACATATTACAACTGCTGTATAACTTTTTCTTCTTATAAGTAGTAAAAGGAACATACGTTGTAACCAAGTGACTGTTCTGGCAAGGAGATAGAGCTTAGCAGTATAAAACAGCATTTTATAAGTATAAATTCCACAGTTTAACCATGTCGTGAGCTTCCTTCCTATTTCTTAGTAAATGTAGCATGCTTTGCTCTTCTCTGTCACCTTGTTCAAGATAATGTAATATTCTGCATTTTGAAACTGGAAGGTTGAATGCTGTAGTTTATTTAATTCTTGTGCTTCTTGGTATTCATAAGTTAGTACTAAGCTAATTGCCCTTGTGGGCAATTTTAAGCCTAGTCAGTTACCACATGTGAGAATCAAACCCTGTACCTTTTGGACTGTAAAGGTAAACACCTTAACCATTATGCCAACCATCAAATTGATGGTGTAAAAGCGCAGTTATCTTGATGTTGTAAGTCTGCTCTTACCTGTATTGCTTGCTTGATTGATGACTGGAGATGACTCTGCTTTTTTGTGGGGACTGGCTTGGCTTGCCCATCTGGGGCCTTGAATTTTGCATATCTCCCAAGTGCTGCTAATGGTTGAAAATCTGGCTATGTGGTAAGATAAGTATAATGGAACATTTTAACTGCTGTGGGCTTCCTACCTAATTTTTAGTCAATGTTCCACATTTTGCCTGTTTTTTCCACTTTATGAGATGCAGTATATTGTTCCATATTTTGAAGATGAAAAGTTGACTATCTCTACAGTTTCTTCATTTATTTTGTTTGTTGGTACTATGAACGTTTTGGTACTGTAAAATCATACTAAACTGTCTGAAAATGAAGAAGCCTCCGCTTAATAATTTAAAGATATATAGTTATAATCTCAGTCATCAAAACTTCAAATTATTAATGTATTCTGCTGAGACTTGCTCATAGACAGTTGTAATAACAATCAGAAAATCATATCTGTGTCATTTAAAATCCTGCATATGCAAAAAAGTTTTAAAATCCTGGAGCTGGTTATTTTGAATAGACATTCCTTTTTGACTGCCACTATTACCTCACAACTCCCCATATTTTTGCAGGATGTTTCTGTTTTACATCAAATGTTTGCCCTGCCCCTCAAAATATTTTGAAATTTCAGGAAATTGCTCATGACTGCAATTAGTCAGTAATAATATCATTGGAGTTTTATGCTCATTGTTATTCATAAAATGCATATTAGTGCAAGAGTTGTTCTATTCATTTTTAATTAAATTAGATTAATATTTAAAAAATGTCCCAGATTGTATCCTCTTCGTTATTTTTGGTTTTGTCCAGAATTATTGACCAAATAATTTAAGAAGTATGGTGCCACCAAAAAAACCTTCAGATTTAAACTATTTATCACGTTATATATTTACATATATATCATATTTATCATAACATTTATCATATTTATCATATGTTGCTACCTGCCATACTTTTAATCGTATGTCTAAACCACAATGCTCATGTAAATATCTTATGTATAGTATGTTAGCAATTGTTCTGGAGATTTTCTCCCTGGGCCTCCACTGAAAATGGTCAGCTACGTCCAGTCGGACCTCCCTGGTAAAAAAAATATAAAATAAATAACATAAAAAAATGCATATTGGTGTTTCCCTGGAGTGAGATGGAAAACTAAGGTATTTATTTGCAGAGTATCTCTAATGTAGTGAGTAGCACCCTCACCATTAGTACAGAAGACCGTGTGCTCTATTTGTACATCAGGTAATTTTACTGAAGCTCCATTTGCCTGAAATGGTATTAGTTCAGCTGGATGTAAAAGACATCATGGGTCTTATCAAAAAGTAGGGGTCCTTTAAGAAACAGGTCATAAACAAAATAGCATTCACTTATTTGCAAAAGTATCCATATTTATACATTCCTGTATTATTATAATAATTATCAATATTATTATTCTTCATTACTTGACCTCCAATAACCATATTCTATTTTTTGTAGTATATCAGCCAAAATCCATTTACCATTAAAGAAACCTTAATTCTTTCTTATATTTCCTAAGAATCCATATTACATAAAATGTATTCTTATATACTTCCTCATATTCTTTTTCTTCTTTTTCTAATATCCATACACTATCATATTCATATCTATTTTGTGTCCATCATTAATAGTCTCAAAAAAACTTTTGCACACCTTTTTTCCTGAGTTTTACCACTCTTTTGCATTTCAAGCAAATGTGCTTTGCTGCCTCTTCCTCCCAAAGAAATAAACTCACTCTTTCCACTTTCTCTGTAGATGGCATATTTCTTTTTACCAGTAACTTATTTATTACCAGTCTCCATTGAAAACACTCAACAATCTTATTACATAATTGTTCCTTACTTTAATACCTTTTATCACATCTTCAGATATTTTTCCCATGGATTTAATAATAATAATATCATTCTATTTTTTTTCTTTTTTTTTCTCAAAAACATTTTTATTTTGTTTTCATTATAAACATACACAAATGTACATGCAGCAAATACAATAAAACAATAACAAAACTATTTACAATATTTACATTCATCCATGGCAATCAATTTATCCATTAGAAGTTATCAGTATTTCTTCAAAAGGTTTTCCAATTTTTGCCATGCTATTTTTTATGAGTAATGTTATGAGTTCTATAACAAATGGTTTGCAGTTAATTTTTACAAACAACCTTTGCTAAATTAATAAAATATTTAAACATCATTTTTTTTTTTACTTTTCCAGTTCAAAGTAATAACACTTCTGGCAATTGTAAGAATTGATCAGAGTAACTGAATCTAAGATTTAGGTATTATATTAGGTATAGGAACATTGAATAGGATTAGTGAGTTATAAATATGACAGTTATCAGGCCATAAAGCATTTACAAAATATTTGAAGTCTTTCCACTACTGAACAACTTTTCTGCATTCATTGAACATGTGAACCCAGTTGGCCTCTATTAATTCATCATATTACCAACATTTACTTTCACTGTTTTTGAGTATAAGATTAATTTTTGTGGCGTATAGAAACTCCTATTCATAAATTTCCATGTATACAATCTCCAATATAAAGAAGAAGGGGTACCATACAGAGAATTCAATAACATTTTTTTTGGATTTATCAGATATTCATTCTCCATTAATCTTTACATAGTAATTCCAGAAATCTGAATCAAACTTTAGAGTGTCTTCTCTTAGTATCTTATAGACAGGCGAGATACTTAAATTTTGATTATCTGTCTTTTCAAGACACCTAATAAAAAGCTGAATCAAACTAGGTATAGATTCAGTCTCTAGGTCAATTGATACTCTCATTTTGTTTTCTTTAAACTACTGTAATGAGTGTATAAACAACCAACTGTCTTGACTATTATCAAAATTACATAAAAGAGAGTTTAGTGGTTTAATACTCTTATTTTCAATAAACTGATGCCAGAATATCAAGTTATTTTCCTTTAATTTTTTGCATCACATTGATGTTGAAAGAACCTAGGCAATCAGAGGAGTATGCTATAGGGAATATAAGAAATAAAAATTGTTTAATGTTGTAATTATAATCAATTATATTTTTAAAGTTATTAAATATTTGATTAATGCCATAAGAAAAATGATCAAACTTCTTATTAAATAAACAAAATTCACGTAAAAGCCAATGAACTCTATTTATTCCATATTGTTCCTTAAATTGATTTTTTCTAGTTCTGACATCGGTTATATGAATCTCATGTATTATTTTCCAGCCAGATATATAGGTAAGTGTGATCCAATATAATATTAAGTTAATTGTAACTGATTTGGAATAAAGAGCTAAGCTAGGGAATGCTATCCCATTACTGTTCCAAGCTCTAATGTGCCATTTATATGCAATCCTAGGTTTTAAGGGGAACCATAAACATTTAAGTAGCATGGAATGTAATTTTTTAAATAGGTTTTTGGGAGGGAGTAGTATCAATAACTGTATATAAAACAATATTTTTGGTAAAATTATCATTTTAATTAAAGAGAGCCTATCCTCCCTTGTGAAGAACATTTTATTCCATCTTTTGATTAGTTGAATGAAAAAAAGAACAACCGCCACAAATATGAAGTAAAATACTCCTTTATGAGTGCTTTCCTCAGTAGATACACTTGAATTCATCAGATTACATAAAACATTGACATCACTTCATTTTAAAAGCCAGGCACCAGCACATGACCACAATTAATTTCCTCTACAGGATTCAAATTGTATTGCAACACTGTTTCTCAAGCTATATTGCTTCTACAGGATTCAGGTTGTATTGCAACACTATGTTTTAAAACTAAACATTGAAATATATGTGAAACTTGATTAAGAAATAATAATAAAAAATTGCAAGACAAAACAAACTACAATAGTGTTTGTTCTTCACAGTAACCCATATGTATAAATAAATAACAAACATCAATCCAGCATACTGTTGATACACTAAGACATTATAAAAAGATGTATTATAAACATGCATAGATCACATTTTCCTCAACTTTCCATATTAGCTGCTCAAGTTAAAACATTACAAAACTATGAAAGATAAAATTCAGCATTCAGTTTAAAAAAACAAGAGAGGAAATAATATTATTCAACAGGGAGTTGTTGGCATTAAATCTTAACTGCCACATACATTCTCTAAATTCGAGAAACAAATCTCATGGACCCCCTCACATTGTTAAGAAAAACTTGGCCAAAGACAATAAATTTAAACCTATGGTCATGATTTTCCTTGATGTACAATGCCAATGCATTTTTTCATTTGCTTTTAATATCATAATTGTGTTAGTATACATGTACTTTGAAAATCTTTTTAGTCTTGCCTATGTAAAATCCTTTACAGGACTGACATAAGGCTACATAAACTACAAAAGTGCTGTTACAATTCAACCTATGGTTCAAATGTATTAGACCATAATGTGGAATATGGAAGGTGTCCATTTCAAAAATACTGGAACACTGTGTACAATGACCACATTTGGTCATCCATCCTTTTCCATAGGTTTTATAACTCTCTGTGTTTTGTTCAAGTACATTTTTAAAACAAGCACCTTTTTTATATACAACACATGGCTTTCCCCCCACATTTTTAACAATTCTTGATCTCCTCTAAAAATAAACCAATTCTTATTTAATATGTCCTTGATGTCATAAAATAATGGGTTATAAGTTAAAATAAGGGCCTTGCTGAAATATTGGGTTATGTTTGTATCTTCACTCAAAATGTTAATATTAGGGGCAACAATACCAGATATATCAGTCCCTAATAATGGAAAAAAGTGCCCACATACCCTTTTTTATGACCTCATTAAGAATCAGTTCAATAAAATTGTTAGGATACCCTCTTTGTTGTAACATACCCCTCAACTTGTCCCTCTCTTCATAGAACATTTCTATGTCACTGATCATACATGCCAATCTAACACATTGTCCTTTGACAAGTGACTTTTTTTGAAAGTCAGGGTGTCCACTCTCATAGTGTAAGAGGGTATTAGTATATGTGGGTTTTCTGTATATGATGGTTTTAAAGTTCTGTTCTACTTCATTTTTGATTATAAATATATCCAAAAAATTGATCTTTTCACTGCTTTGTTCAATAGTGAAATTTAAAAAAGATGTACTAGTATTTAAAAATTCAAAAAATATCTGTAATTCATTTTCACTGCCTTCCCAGAATATTAATATATCATCCAAAAATCTCCCATAGAATTTATACAGCTTGAACAGCTCTAAAGTGAATACCTAAGTGAGTTCCCACTGGGCCAAAACTATATTGGCAAACAGGGGGGCACAGCCACCCCCCATTGCTATGCCTGTTGTCTGTTTAAATAGCTGGTTCTCAAATATGATGTAATTGTTGTTAAGGACCAATTACATTAAAGTTCTAAACATTAATATCCTTTCATGCGTTATATTTGTGTTACTGCATAAAAAATCATAAAATAGGTTAAGGCCATCTTCATGTGGTATTACTCTAAATAAATCTTTTATATCAATGGTAGCCAAAATTAATTTATTACTATATAATTCTTTCTTGATTTTCTTCAAACAATCCCATGAATCCTTGAGTATATGTTGGTAATCAAGAAGCGTAGATTTTAAATGAAAATCAAGACATTTGGCTAAAGGTGTTGTTTTCCATGCTTTTGCATCCACAATAGGCCTTGGAGGGGGGGGGGGGTTCTGATGCTTTTATGTATCTTGGGGATTCCAAATATTGTTGGAGTTTTGGGGTACATTTGTGTTAGAAAGCTATGCTCTTCCTGTGTTATCTGATAGTTAAATAATAAATCATTCAAAGTGACATCAATATTTTTGTTAGTGATATTAAACAAATTTAGAGAGCTTTCCAAATAACAGTCTCCATATAGAATCCCCAACATTTTATTTATGTACATTTGTTGGTCTATGACCACCAAACCTCCCCTCTTATCAGGCTTCATAATTCTAATGGATTTATTGGAACAAATACTCTGAATAAGTCTTGTTTCACACTCTGTTAAATTAAATGTAGTAATTTGGGATTTATTTAACAACATTCTGATATCATTCATACACATATTTTCAAATAAATGAATAGTAGGGTGGGATGGAGGGTTGAATGTACTCGTTCCTGTACAACCCTTAACTGGTTCATAGGTACCATTCTTCTGAAAAAAGCAATTTAAATTTAATTTCCTAGTATATATTTTTAAATGTAGGAGATACTTGTCGACATTAACATTTCTTAATGGTACAAAATTCATGCCCTTTTCAAATAAAGAGGCCCATTCACCAGTACCAGTTTCACTACTGTAATATTGTAAAATCATTATGTTCATTAATCACAACAGTACACACTTCATGTTCAACATCACTATTTTCAGATACTAGAAATGTCTCTGTGTTCTGCCCCACCCCTCCCTGAATAACAATTTCTCTGTCCATATTGGTAGCCCCCGTTCGGATTGTTCCAGTCCCTGTTGGCATCCTGTTGCCTCTTGTTGCGGATCCTTTCAGATCTTCTGTGGGCTTCCCCTAAAGGGGCATTATCCATTTCAAGTTCATTAGAAATAGCTGGAGTGTCTTCCAAGCTGTTAATATTCTGCTGCACACCACTGCTTGAATTGTTAGTATCATATATGCCCCTATTTTTAGGAAGAGGGAAGACACAACCATTCTCATATTCATTTTGTCCTAGCAAGTTTTTAATCTTCTTTTCCCTTATATCATTAATTTGTTTGTCCTCATTGAGAAATACTGATTGATATTCAGCTTGTTTAGTACAAAAGGTTAAATCATTCAAAATGTGTTCATTCAAGTTATTCACAGTCAATTTAAACTGAATTAGTTTTCTTTCATTGTCTCTTACCAGTGTTTCCAGTAATTCACACCCATGTCGGTTAAACAAAATGACAAGTTCCTGGTGTAGTTCTAACCCTTCCACAAGGCCATTAGGGAATTTCCAGCATCTTAAGCCCTTAGGTATGTGTTTCCTGGCCAGGCATTCCCTCAAGTAAGCATTTTCAACTTGTGCTTTCTTTAACTTAAAAAGTTCAGCTTCTAGAGGCTTTAACTGCAGTTCCACAGTGCCATAACAAGGAGCTGGTACGGCATTGCTAAAAGATAGTTCATTTCCTATGTTCACCCAATCCATAAGGTTCGGCACATGAAAATCGCTCACCTGATTGACTGAACCAGTCTCTTTGATGCTTTTTGTACTACTCAACATTGAATTTACGTTGTTTTGTGCCTGGCTGCTCCAAACTGGGCTACGTTGTGTGGGGGTGATTACGGAGGGTGAAATCTGAGACCCTCCAAAACCTGAACCACCAGAATCACCACTGTTATTGCTTGAAAGTAGTACAGGGCTGAGTTTGGCTCCAAACCCAATAAGCTGTTGTGTCAGCCCTGTTATTAAGGCTGAAAGGTTCCCAATGGCATGAACCAAATCATTTACAGAACCAGTTGTACATCCTTCACCTTGATTAGTTCACTAATGGTGGTTATTAAATTATTGTAGTTTAGTTTAACAGACTCTTTCCATGTACTCTTTATACTGACACCCAAATATTCTAATACATCATTCTCACAATTAAACAGGCTATTCTCTCTTAGGTTTTTGTTGATCTTTATGTTAATTAGTAATGTCTTGGATTCATTATGATTAAATTTAAGCCTGAAAATTCTTTCAAACTTGCTTGTTGTATTTATAACATCATGCAAAGAACCATCAATATCCCCCAATATTAACAACAACATGTATCATCAGAAAATAATTGTATCTTAGGACAATAGTCCTTATTAATTTTAAAGCCTTTGTATTTTGCTTGTTTCTGATATATGTGTGCAGCAAAGGTTCCACTGAAAGAGCAAAATGCAATAATGGTGACAAAGGACTGTTTCCTTGCTCTACTACTTCACTCTGAGGATTTCTAGTGGTGAGGGACAGATGTGATCTAATTTTTCACATAAGCTTGTGCCCCACTATACATTTTCATTAATAAGTTGACAAAAATCTGAGGAAAATTCAAAACCAATCAAAATTTCTTGGTAGATAAGACCAACTAATAGGAATCAAGCCTTTTCTATGTCTAGGCTGATAATAGTTAGATGTTTTTTTTCCATTTTGCATGCTATGTTTATTAATGATAGTAATTTAATAATTATATTTTTGCACTTTTCTAAAGTGAAGAATGAACCCATTCGATCATTATGTATTAGATTAGGTAATAGTTTCTTTTATCCTATTAGCTAATATCATCATGAGAATTTTATAATCAGTGTTTAGTAATGAGATTGGCCTATATGAATCACAAGATTTGGGGTCCTTGCCTTGTTTTAATATGGGGAGATAATTGAGTATTTCCATGATGGGGGTAAGTTATATATTTTGCTTAACCATAGTAAAGGCAACTCATCATTTTCCTTTTGTTATATATTCAGGAAAAATCTTATATAAGTCTCAGTGAATAAATTATTCCATCTTAAATCCTAGTAGCTTTATTATGCTTTTATTTTTTTATTTGCTCTTTCACTTCAAGTTAGTGCTATTTATTTATTTAATATGTTATTTTAAGTTGCATCGACACATTAGTAGTTATATTTTCTTGGAATAAAAGTATTTATTACATTATCAGTTTCCAGTAAGTGGTGTGTTATTGGTTTATATCTTTCATAGTAGTTTTAAAACACTTCTAATATGCCCATTAAGTTAGGGATGGACTTTTAACTGAACCATCACTTTTTATATTTCATCTCATTAATAAGTTTTTTTGATTGTTTATTTTTTAGATCTTATCTGCTAGTTTCATGTAGATATTTGAGAGTTAAGCAGCATAAGATTGTAATTTCAATTTTTCCAGGTTTATGGCCACCTTATGATTCAAGAACTTCTAAAGGCTTCTATTTTTGATTTAACTTAGTAATTTCATTCATGTGCAACTTTATATTTGGTTTTGTGTCCATTTTATCCTGTGTTTTTTTTTTTTTTGTAAGTCTAAAAGTTCTTTGTCCCACTCCTCCTTTTTTTTGCATGTACTCAAGATTTTATTCTCACCATATATATAAACGCTAAAGGTGTCCTGCTAGTATAGTATCAGTCACTTTTAATCATTATCTTTTGTTTCCATGTTAACATGCCTATTTCTTTCATCAATAGTCCATTCCCTAAAGTCTTTTGAACTTAAGTTGGGCGTAAGCAGTGAATCCTTCTGTAGTAAAATCTTAAATCATCTGTATGCTCATAGTTAATGTAATTCTTTATAGCATTAAGTGGTCTGAAAAGTGACAAGTCATTATAGATATGTTTCACTTATTTTAGAGTATATATTATTTGATGACAAAGACCTTTAGTTAATGTTTGTTCATGTACCAAACTGGATATGAAGTCACTAGTGTGAGCATACCTCCTCAAATCTGGAAACATCAAAAATCTGATCAAGGCTCTTAAGTATGAAAAATAGGGTACAAATCTGTACGCTTGATTAACATCTAATTTGCATACATGGCATGGATACGTAGAATCCCCACTCCACTCCGGTGAAATTGTAGGAGACCAACTTTCAAATGCAAACTGAAGGACAGGATAAACTGCAATATGGCACCAGAGTGAAAATTAGCAGCCATATTCCTAATGTCCCACATTACCTGGCTATTTTTACTTATATTATATTTATTAAACGCTTAATGCGCATATAATACTGCTTTATTTCTACAATGATTATTTGTATTTTATTCTTTACATTTCCATAGCAGCACATCAATGCACAAACTCCGTAATAGACATCTGATAAACAAAGCACAATACTTCGTCTCACAAATCGAAAATAGACCGGGGTACATTCTAAACTTCTCTGCCTCTTGAAATCGACATTCATTGAAGCAGCATTGAAAACCTACACCACATCCAAAGAAAATGCATCTGGCCAGTGGTGGATAAAGATTACCTTTTGGCTGTTTTCAAATCACTGGGTCCCTTTTGCACACACAAAAACAAGAAAACATACATGTGTTCTCTTTTCTTTTGATATTACCTTCCTGTTATATTCCTTTGTATAATACAGCACCGCTTTGTTGTGGACAGAGCGTTATATTTTAAATTCTATTGTTTGAACATTTTTCCTACTCATGGAGCTTTATTTGCTCACTAATGTGGCTTTCAAAGCTTCCTCTTGCTCTAGAAACAACAAAAGAAGATAAAAGCATTTTACATTTTTAGAAGCAGGGGTTTAACTTTAGGAAAAACACACAAGCAAAATTTGAAAAATATGTTTGGAAGGGGTAGTGGTTAGTGTTAAATACTATCCAATATGTATGTGTGTGTCGTGTGTGTGTGTGTGTGTGTGTGTGTGTGTGTGTGTGTGTGTGTGTATTCAAGCAATCATCTAGGTTTGCAGTGATATGGCAACAGGACTGCCCCTGACAGAGCCATTTATTCAAAACATAGTGGACTACAAGTTAAAAAGCTATGGGAATTATGGAATGAATGAATTGCAAAGTTCTCTCTAATGTTGCAAAAGTGCTAAGGTTGCATTGAAAGGGATAACAGAATAACCATTTCCCCATCTCATGACCATCACTGCAACTGAAAACTGTCTATTTTTCCTTCTCACAGTTGCCGCACAGGCCTTGGAGGTGATTATGTAAAATTTTAGGTGCATTAAGAGAGATTACAGTCACACATTTCTGGAAATGGGTAAGGCTGCATCCGAACTGGCATGAAGCATAGGTTCTATTTTCTTTTATGTCATGTGGTTAACAGGACTCATGTTAGTTATTGACTAATTTTTTTTTTTACTTGAGCTGATTGTCTGCTTGGGCACTGTTGGAATTGGGTTAATGGGTTGATCATGTTCACTTAAGCCAGCTATACACTCCAGCCAAATGTATGGCTACAAAATATAATAATAAACATGTATTCAATCATATAAGTTAATGTATTAAAATGTGCAAATAAATGTATGCTCACATGTTATCAGCAAGCAATACAGGGTATGGAATATAAGAAAACAGGTGGCTTTTAATGGTGCGTACCATGAATTAAATAGAGCAATACTGCTAGGATAGGATGTGTGATATATTGTGATATGTGTGTCCTTAACACAATATTTTCTACATTGTCTGTTTTGTCTTCAGTGCTGTCTAAAGGGGTGGGGTGTTTTGAGATTGCTGTTATTCAAAGAAAGCTACAATATTGATGTATTTTGTATATCCTTTTAAAGTAGCATTTAGCTCTTTCTAAGTGAGTTTGTCTGATTGCTGAGTGAGAAAATGAGTAAATAAGAGGTGAAAGGGATTTTAAAATAAACTTTCGTAGACACTGAAAATTTTTTTTTTACAATAAGGGTTTAAGGTGACATATGTGGGTTTTCTGTATATGATGGTTTTAAAGTTCTGTTCTACTTCATTTTTGATTATAAATATATCCAAAAAAATTGATCTTTTCACTGCTTTGTTCAATAGTGAAATTTAAAAAAGATGTACTAGTATTTAAAAATTCAAAAAATATCTGTAATTCATTTTCACTGCCTTCCCAGAATATTAATATATCATCCAAAAATCTCCCATAGAATTTATACAGCTTGAACAGCTCTAAAGTGAATACCTAAGTGAGTTCCCACTGGGCCAAAACTATATTGGCAAACAGGGGGGCACAGCCACCACCCATTGCTATGCCTGTTGTCTGTTTAAATAGCTGGTTCTCAAATATGATGTAATTGTTGTTAAGGACCAATTACATTAAAGTTCTAAACATTAATATCCTTTCACTTACCAGTTTGTATTTGCTGCAAGAATGTAAAATAGATTAAAGGCCTCTTCATACTAAAGCTAAAGCAAAAGCTTTATATATTGCGTAGAATTAATTTATTACTATATAATTTTTTCTTGATTTTTCTTCAAACAATCCCCTGAATTCTTGAGTATATGCTGAAATCAAGCGTAGATTTTTAAACGAAATCTAAGACATTTCAACTAAAGGTGGGTATTTTTCCATACTTTTTGCATCACAATAGGCCTTGAGGGTTCTAGTCTCTTATGTATCTTGGGGATTACAGATATTGTTGGAGTTTTTGGGGTACTGGTACGTTGAAAGCTATGTTCTTCCATAATGTTATCTGAAGAGTTAAACTAGCAAATCAATGGCAAAGTGACATGTCTTCCTGTTAGCTATAATATTAAAGCTGTTTAGAAACTTTCCACATAGCAAGTCTCCATATAGAATCCCCAACATTTTATCTATGCACATTTGTTGGTCCGCGACCACCAAAACTTTCCCCTCCTTATCCAGGCTTCGCCAATTCTAATGGATTTGGCTGGGCAAATACTCTGGAAAGGTTTGTTTTCTTTTTACCAATAAAATTAAATGTAGTAATTTTAGATTTTGTTTTAACAACATTCTGATATCATTCATACACATATTTTTAAATAAATATAGATACTTGGGAGGGTGGAGGTTGAATGTACTTGTTCTTGTACAACCAACTTTGGTTCATAGGTACCATTCTTCTGAAAAAACATAATTTAAATTAAATTTCCTCGGCATATATTTTTAAATCAGGGAATGCTCGGCATTAACATTTTCTTAGTAATTTTAAATTCAGCACGCCCTTTTCAAATAAAGAGGCCCATTCACCAGTACCAGTTTCACTACTGTAATATTGTAAAATCATTATGTTCATTAGTCACAACAGTACACATTTCATGTTCAACATCACTATTTTCAGATACTAGAAATGTCTCTGTGTTCTGCCCCACCCCTCCCTGAATAACAATTTCTCTGTCCATATTGGTAGCCCCCGTTCGGATTGTTCCAGTCCCTGTTGGCATCCTGTTGCCTCTGGTTGCGGATCCTTTCAGATCTTCTGTGGGCTTCCCCTAAAGGGGCATTATCCATTTCAAGTTTATTAGAAATAGCTGGAGTGTCTTCCAAGCTGTTAATATTCTGCTGCACACCACTGCTTGAATTGTTAGTATCATATATGCCCCTATTTTTAGGAAGAGGGAAGACACAACCATTCTCATATTCATTTTTGTCCCTAGCAAGTTTTTTAATCTTCTTTTCCCTTATATCATTAATTTGTTTGTCCTCATTGAGAAATACTGATTGATATTCAGCTTGTTTAGTACAAAAGGTTAAATCATTCAAAATGTGTTCATTCAAGTTATTCACAGTCAATTTAAACTGAATTAGTTTCCTTTCATTGTGTTTCCAGTAATTCACACCCATGTCGGTTAAACAAAATGACAAGTTCCTGGTGTAGTTCTAACCCTTCCACAAGGCCATTAGGGAATTTCCAGCATCTTAAACCCTTAGGTATGCGTTTCCTGGCCAGGCATTCCCTCAAGTAAGCATTTTCAACGTGTGCTTTCTTTAACTTAAAAAGTTCAGCTTCTAGAGGCTTTAACTGCAGTTCCACAGTGCCATAAGAAGGAGCTGGTATGGCATTGCTAAAAGATAGTTCATTTCCTATGTTCACCCAGTCCATAAGGTTCGGCACATGAAAATCGCTCACCTGATTGACTGAACCAGTCTCTTTGATGCTTCTTTTACTACTCGACATTGAATTTATGTTGTTTTGTGCCTGGCTGCTCCAAACTGGGCTACGTTGTGTGGGGGTGATTAAGGAGGGTGAAATCTGAGACCCTCCAAAACCTGAACCACCAGAATCACCACTGTTATTGCTTGAAAGTAGTACAGGGCTGAGTTTGGCTCCAAACCCAATAAGCTGTTGTGTCAGCCCTGTTATTAAGGCTGAAAGGTTCCCAATGGCATGGACCAAATCATTTACAGAACCAGTTGTACATCCTTCACTTTGATTAGTTCACTAATGGTGGTTATTAAATTATTGTAGTTTAGTTTAACAGACTCTTTCCATGTACTCTTTATACTGACACCCAAATATTCTAATACATCATTCTCACAATTAAACAGGCTATTCTCTCTTAGGTTTTTGTTGATCTTTATGTTAATTAGTAATGTCTTGGATTCATTATGATTAAATTTAAGCCCTGAAATTCTTTCAAACTTGCTTAAGGTATTTATAACATCATGCAAAGAACCATCAATATCCCCCAATATTAACAACATATCATCAGAAAATAATTGTATCTTAGGACAATAGTCCTTATTAATTTTAAAGCCTTTTGTATTTTGCTTGTTTCTGATATATGTAGCAAAAGGTTCCACTGAAAGAGCAAACAATAATGGTGACAAAGGACAGCCTTGCCTACTTCACTTGAGGATTTCTAGTGGTGAGGACAGATGTGATCTAATTTTCACATAAGCTTGTGCCCCACTATACATTTTCATTAATAAGTTGACAAAATCTGAGGAAAATTCAAAACCAATCAAAATTCTTTGTAGATAAGACCAACTAATAGAATCAAAAGCCTTTTCTATGTCTAGGCTGATAATAGTTAGATGTTTTTTTTCCATTTGCATGCTATGTTTATTAATGATAGTAATTTAATAATGATATTTTGCACTTTTCTATGAAGAATGAACCCTATCTGATCATTATGTATTAGATTAGGTAATAGTTTCTTTATCCTATTAGCTAATATCGTCATGAGCATTTTATAATCAGTGTTTAGTAATGAGATTGGCCTATATGAATCACAAGATTTGGGGTCCTGGCCTTGTTTTAATATGGGGAGATAATTGAGTATTTCCATGATGGGGGTGTTATACATTTTTGCTTAACCATAGTAAAGGCACTCATCATTTTCTTTGTTATATATTCAGGAAAAATCTTATAGAGTTCAGGAATTATTCCATCCAGTCCTAGAGCTTTATTATGCTTTATTTTTTTATTTGCTCTTTCTCTTCTGTTAGTGCTATTTATTTATTTAATATGTTATTTTGTTGCATCAATACCTTAGTAGTTATATTTTCTTGAATAAAAATATTTATTACATTATCAGTTTCCAGAAGTGGTGTGTTATTATTTATATCTTCATAGTAGTTTTTAAACACTTCTAATATGCCCATTAAGTTAGATGGACTCTTAACTGAACCATCACTTTTATATTTCATCTCATTAATAAGTTTTTGATTGTTTATTTTTTTAGATCTTACTGCTATTTTATGTAGATATTTGAGAGTTACAGCATAAGATTGTAATTTCAATTTTTCCAGGTTTATGGCCACCTTATGATTCAGAACTTCTAAGTATTTTTGATTTAACTTAGTAATTTCATTATGTGCAACTTTGTTATTTGGTTTTGTGTCCATTTTTATCCTGTGTTTTTTTTTTTTTTTTGTAAGTCTAAAAGTTCTTTGTCCCACTCCCTCCTTTTTTTAAGGTACCAAGATTTTATTCCACCATATATATAAACATTAAAGGTGTCCCATAGTATAGTATCAGTCACTTTAACATTATCTTTTGTTTCCATAAACATGTCTATTTCTTTCATTATCCATTCCCTAAAGTCTTTGAACTTGATTGCGTAAGCAGGAATTCTCTGTAGAAATCTTAAATCATCTGTATGCCTAGTTAATGTAATTTTTATAACATTATGGTCTGAAAGTGGACAAGTCATTATAGATATGTCACATTTTAGAGTATATATTATTTGATACAAAGACCTTATTAATGTTTGTTCATGTACCAAACTGATATGAATAGTGAGCATACCTCTCAACCTGGAAACATCAAAAATCTGGACAAGGCCCATGAAAAATAGGTACAAATCTGTATGCTGATTAACATCTAATTTGCATACATGATTATGTAACCCCACCCACTCCTGTGAAATTGTAGGAGACCAACTTTCAAATGCAAACTGAAGGACAGACAACCAAAATATGGCACCAGAGTCCCCCTGCAGCCATTCCAATGTCCCATTACCTGGCTATTTCGCCCCATTTACCATAAACACTAATGCGTACATACTGCTTTATTTCTACAATGATTATTTGTATTTTATTTTTACATTTTACAGCACATCAATGCACAAACCCTAATAGACATCTGATAAACAAAGCAATACTGTCTCACAATGAAAATAGACTTGGCATTAAAACTTCTCTGCCCTTGAAACTCACATTCATTGAAGCAGCATTGAAACCCACACCACATCCAAAGAAAATGCATCTGGCCAGTGGTGGATAAAGATTACCTTTGGGCTGTTTTCAAATCACTGGCCCCTTGCACACAAAACAAGAAACATACATGTGTTCTTTTCTTTGATACACCTTCCTAAGTTATATTCCTTGTATAATACAGCACGCTTGTTAGACAGAGCGCATTTTAAATTTATTGTTTGAACATTTTTCCACTATGGAGCTCATTACTAAAGTGTTCAAAGCTCTCTGCTCTAGAAACAAAAGAAGATAAAGCATTTACATTTTAGAAGCAGGGGGGTTAACTTTAGGAAAACACAAGCAATTTGAAAATATGTTTAAGGGGTAGTGGTTAGTGTTAAATATCCAATATGTATGTGTGTGTCTGTGTGTGTGTGTGTGTGTGTGTGTGTGTGTGTGTGTGTGTGTGTGTGTGTGTATCTGCTAACATCTAGGTTTGCATATATGGCAACAGGACTGCCCCTGACAGACATTTATTCAAACATAGTGGACTACAAGTTATGCCATGGGAATTATGAATGAATGAATTGCAGTTCTCTAATGTTGCAAAAAGTGTTATTGCATTGAAAGGATAACAGAATAACCATTTCCATTCATGACCACTGCAACTGAAAACTGTCATTTTTCCTTCAGCACAGGCCTTGAGGTGATATGTAAAATTTTAGGCATTAATTACAGCACACATTGAAATGAGCAGCATCCAAAATGCATTTTCATCATGGTAAAGGACTCAGCTTAATTCTACTGTTTTAATTATTATTGTCTGCTTAATAATTGCTTATTGGGTTTTAATTTTTGATCATTCACTGCCAGCCTAAAACATCTGTACAAAAATTTCTCAATAAAAAGTGCATTAATTTCATCTTGAACATTATAGGCATAAACCCACACATCAAAGAATATCGGCCTAGGTGGTAAGATATTGGGCGTTATGTGGTCCTAAAACAGAGCATACTGTGTTTTTTGATTCTAAGTTTATCTTGTGTCAACACAGTTAACTAATTTATGTTTGAACATTTTTCCTATGAGTACTAAGTGAAGTTTTGAGAGATTGCATTTAATTTTGAAGCATTAATAGAAAAAATGAATTTAAATTATAGTTATAAAGTGTATTTCACTTTTATGAGTTCTTGGTTTTGATTTGTGTGTTGGTAAGTAAATAGGGTGAGCATCTTTGCATAAATGTGTACAGTTTCTTCATTTTATTCATACTAGGACTCTGATTATGCATGGATTTTTAATATATGTTGATTGTCTTATTTGCATAGCTTTATTGATTAAAGGATATGAATAACTTTCATACCACTGCAAGAAAATTGTACATGTTCTATGTATGAACCTTTTGCGTAGTAAATTTGATTAAAATAATCACATGTATGGAGTTAATATAGCATCCATCAAGAAATTACAATCTTTATAGCAATGGTTAACGACCAATTATCAGATACATTTTAACTTGATAATTCCAATCCAAAGCTAATTGCGGTACATGGGTTGATCAAGTGTTCCTTGAATCTGTATCAAACAATGTATGGCTCATATACTTAAGTATTCACTTTTCAATTTGAAATGTGAATGTTGTCGTTATGCAATCATATGGTAAAGAAAACAGGTGATGGTCCTAATTAACTGCTGACAATACTGCCATGTAGATGTGTGTATATTTGAATGTTAGCCTTACACACATTTCTCATTTCTGAGTTTTGTCTTCAGTCTGTCTCGTGTTATCAGATTCTGTTGTCATTCAAATGAAGCTCATGATGTATGTATTATGTGCATTTAAATGTATATTAGTACTAAATTCCATGTACATTGAGTGAAATATATAAAGTAAAGTGAAGTCAATTTAACATAAACGTGTACATTTATCTCATTATTTCATTACCTTACAACTTTTAAAGTTTAACATTCAGTTAAACTAAAAGTTGTTATTTTTGTTAGTTGCCTTTCGATTTTGTGTTCATGTCTGTTCAGTTGTATCAGTTGAAGCTGATGTATTGATTTAGGGCAGTGTTTGATAAGTATCCAGTTAAATGAAATAAAGGAATAAACACACACAACCAAACACACTCACAGCATCTCACTAGTCTTCGTAAATCGTTAACTTCATCGCTACTCAATGTATTTTACATTTAGATCATTTCTGAAAACCTGTTATTCTACTCTGTACATTAGCTGAAATTGAATTGTGCATGTCTGAAAGTAATCACTCCGTCAAGATAGTGCAACATGAAGTGACCAGCCATTCCATCCTGTATATTAATACAAACTCATAACCTATCTTCCTTTGATTTAACCAAAACTGCAACCCTGCTTGCATGCCATCATAACTGAATTGATATCCATAATCTTGGACATCGAAATTATACAAATTCATCTGAGAATTCAAGTCCCTTTAGCTTAAAATATGATTAGCCAGTAATGGTATCATGCCTATGAATGAGTATCATTGCTAATCTTTAATAAAGTTCGTCCATAAACAATTGAAATACTGATTAATGCAATATTAATAAAGCACCAGCAATCTTGCTTATTTCAACCATAACTATCTTAATAAAACAACATTGTACTATAATGTGGCATATGTATATTACTATGAAAGATAGATCATTCGTTTAGTTGAAATGTATCTTGAAGGTTATTGAGTTTATAATGGTCTTAATTGTGGCTTAGATTATTATTTAGCACACTTTCATAGAACCAATAATATTTAATAGCATACATACTGATGTATATTACACTTAAAGCTTCTAAGTATTAGTTCAATATTTGTAACATTTATACTAGTTGATCCATATGCATAATCGTATAATACTTTCTGATCCAAAACATTTAGCACACTTTATCTGAAATGATCAAATTTCTGTAATTCTCATAGAATAAGATTGCCCTTCTCTTGTCTTAAAACATGAATTAGCCACAGAATGGTATATAGCCAGTGAATGAGTATTTTGTAGATCTTTTTAATAAAATGGGTTTCCTATAAAAAGATGATCTGGTTTTATGCATTTTGACATATTTAAGTGTAAAATCCAGCTCTTTTGACATTAATATGTTCAAAACCACATTATTTAATGATAAACAACCATTGACTCATAATGTGTATGTTATTACCAACTGAAAGACCTTCCTCTCCTGACCACCTGAGATGTACTGAAAACTTAGTTATCATGGATGCATAATGTGTATTAAGCACGATTTTCAAAACCCAACGATCATTTACAAACATATACATGGCACCTAGTTTCTGGTTTAGTTAAAACTTATCCAAATCATCCATCCACCACCTCTCCAATACCAAAAGACGCAAATTATCCATCTCTGCTTAGAATGTAGTATAAAAACAAAAAAGAAAAGCATTATGAAAGCAACTAAAGAAATCTGAGTCTGGAAATTAGAATGAGAGTGTCCAATATATCTGAAGCTATATGAATATGTCACATATGATAATATCACCTCTAATACGTAGATATGCCAGAAATACACATCAGATCAAAGTATGTATAAACATTAGAAGCTGAAGGTTAAGAAGATTGTCCATATTTCCAAGACTTTTCAAGAAACATCAGATGATTTAACCATTTCATCAGTCGTCTATCTAACATTTTTCATGTAAGGATTTGTTGATAAAAAAAATATATATATATATATATATATATATATATATATATATAAAAACACACTTATTACAAAATAACTATATATTTTGCAATTATACACATATTACTTATATGTATTAACAATATCTATGTTGATGCCTTTCATCAGGAAGAGGAGAGAGAGAGAGAGAGAGAGAGGGGAGCCTCACAACCCTCTGTTTAGTTGCTAAAGGTTTAGCTATGTAACATAAATCTGATGTTAATATGCGTAATGGGTTTTCTAATGCAGTTCACTTGATGTCATTTAGTTACTAATAGTGCCATTGAATCTGCAGAGTGTATGCATCTATAAGAGGGGTCTGTATCAGAACACCGAAAGTTCACATTTTTGAATGTTCCTACATCGACCTCAAATCAGCGAATGCTGACAACATCGAACATTCAGAACAGCGAGGAAAAAATTTGCTGTTCCAAAACAAAACACATACACACAACACAAGCACACCAAACAAACAGCAATCCACACACATACACCCAAAATCTTACAGCTAACCCTACACTAAACTGTACAATCACCACTATCCACTTACCCTAACCGAAACCCTAACCCTAGTGTCACTATCTCACACTCACCTCACCCGTGCCCTAACCCTAACTCACCTAACCCACCCTAACCTTCACATCCACACAATTGCACACATACCTCCCTCACGCCCTAACCCTAACTCACCTAACCCACACCCAATCGCAGACTTATCTGATCCTGACCAGTAACTTTCCACCACAGTGCTGAAAACAGCAAAACGACAGAAACGGACAACCAAATTCTTTGCCTAGGAAAAAATGTGGTTATCTGTTGTTTCACTATTTTTAGCATTAGCTGAACAGAGGTCGATTGAAGAACATTCAAAAGTATGAACTTTTGATGTTCTGATATAGACCCCTATAAGAGAACATAGGCATTTTTAAAGGAGTTAAACACTTTTATCAGAACTAATTATTTACCATTTAAAGTATCTAAGTAAATGACAGAATTTCAAGAGACAAAATGCTAAGTACAACCATTTAACAAGTTCAAAAGGTCAAATGATGTCATCACTGTTGTTTCCTGAAGCTGCAGCTTCATAAACTTGTTAAAAAGTATTTAAATAAGCTGATAGACAACAGAAGTTGTCTCTAGTGAAGAAAAAAGCATTTTCGGTGGGAAATTCAGATCTTGAAGCTTTTAGAGTTTACAGAAAGAAAAAACAACACTCAAGCTGCCTTGTCAGTGCATGCCATGAATGTCATGAATCTCTACAATGAGAACAGTCACAGAAACCACCAGTCTCCTCATAAAACATCAACATCATGAAAAAATTAACCCTTTCACATAAAACAGCTAATTAGAAGTAACAACAGCTGCCTCAAATAAGAAAAATTTTGAAATACTGAAAAAACGAATTTCAGTATTTTGAAATTAGAAACCCAGCCCGACGGCTCAAAATTGTGATATCACAATCCCGAATTCCTAGACTACTGTCCAATAAGGATATAGGCCTCCTGTCCTGTGAACCAGCTGTACATTGTACTGGCAGTATCATGGTGTCCAACACGACAACTCCACCAGGGAATGTGGGCAAAACATATACCAGGGTGAAATCAGAGAAAGGAAAGGATATCCTCATAATAGAAGGGTACATCTGCCACCTTGAAAAGACAGCGCTGCAAAGGAATTATTGGTGCTGTAAGCGGAAGAGGGCTATGAAGTGCAAGGGGTGGGTGATAACCACTATTGCAGATGGGGAAGAACTGTTGAAAAGCACAGCACACATGCATGTAGGGGACCCAACAGAGGCTGAGAGGTACGGTATGTGTGCAGACTTGAAGGAGAGAGCACACATTTCACAGGATGCACTGTGTTTAGTGATTGAAGACATGCTAGCAACCACTACCCTAGATGTAGTGCCTCATCTTCCAAACAGACGGGCTTTGCTTCAGCAAGTGGGGAGGGTAAGACGTAAGTGCACCAGAGGGATCTGAAATAGATATGTAACATTACAAAATCTAAATGTGGAGGAATATGCACATGCAACAGGCAGCTATATACAAAAGTGTATCAGTGATGCTAGCAGAAAAAATATCGTGTTGGTGTTCACCACAGTCAATAACTTGTATGATCTTAGTAATGCCACAATTTGGTTAATGGATGGGACATTTTTCTACAGGGGGAAGATATGTAGACAGTTATACAGCATCCACGGTCTGTTACGCCGTGGCGGGTATAGTAAGTCCATGCCCCTATTGTACGGTTTAATGAGTAAGAAGTCTTTGCGGGCATACAATGCTATGTGGGATGCTATCTTCCAGTTGTTAGAGCAGCATGGTTTCCAAATAGATCTCAGGTTCATACTTTGTGACTTTGAGATAGCCACCAAGAAGAGTATAACACTGAACTTTATGGGGTGAAATCAAAGGGGTGCCTCTTCCATTTTAGTTGTAACATATGGCAGAAGGTACAGAAGCTGGGACTGACTAGGTTGTACAGCACCAACCTGTGGTTCCAGCTGACTGTGAAGTGTTTAATAGCCCTAGCATTCTTACCAGAGAATGAAGTGGTAGGGGCATTTACTGAACTGAAGAGCAGATTTCCTTTGGAGGGTCAGGAACTTGTGAAATACTTCGGGGATTGGTATGTGTTGGGGAGGAAAAGACGATTTAATACTAGGTCCGCCTGTGTTGTGAGGTTTCCACATCTGTTCCCTAGCACATTTTGAAATGTCTTTGACTTGAATACCTTGTGTTTGCTGCACACGCAAAACTCTGTGGAAGCGTGGCACCAGAGACTGAAGTGTTTGTTGAGGGCAAAAGCAATGGATCTGGGAGTGCTTATGCAGACATTGGCCAGTGAGCAGGATAGGATGGATATACTTAGAAGCCGGCTAAGTGGTGGCAATCTGCCCACACCTAAATGACATAGGCTTATGGTACCTCAGCAGCAGTTTGAACACATCCTGGCAATTGTGACTCATACACTACAGAGGAATTTCTGCTTGCAATAGCACATTTACTGCAGTTTTGAGCCGTAGATGTGCACAGGTCATTGAGGTATCACTTGTTTGTGGTGTGAGATGGTGTGTACGTGGGTTTACAGCATGTTAGTGTTTCATGGGTGTTTTGCAAATGGTGGAGGGTGTAAACAAAACAAAAATGGATGCCAGACTGTATTTTTTGATATTTTGAGGGTTTGGGATTGTGGTACATGCGATTTTGAGCAGTCGGGTTTGTGAATGTTCAGGTTTCTAATTTCGAAATACTGAAATTCAGTATTTCAGTATTTTGAAATATCAAAGTGAACCCAAATATAAATATATATATATATATATATATATATATATATATATATATATATATATATATATATATATGAAACTTGTGTTTAGCTATCTATAAAACACCATTAACATACTGTATTAATGTTTATATGTATCTAAACAAAGAGTCTAACATATCTAGTTAGAAATATTATTCAGAAACACCTTGTTACCCCACCACTGATCCACTAGAAAAAATGCACTTTGGTATTAAGTCAAATTATACTATTACTGAAGAATTAGAAGACATGCATGATGTGTAGTTATTTAACAGGGAAAAGTATATAAAGTACTTATAATTGGGAAAAGAAAGAAAAGGAACATTAGCAACAAAAAAGAACAGGAAGAAAGAAGAGAGAGAGAGAAAGACAGAGAAAGTTATTTAAATACTCAGTACTATATGTAATTAGAAGTAGATATAGAAAGGAAAAGAGAAAGTTAATAATAAAGATGATTCACATTACCTTACAGTATAGAGATTTTCCAGAATAAAATATATTATGATTCATAAAACAAAGCATTTAAAATTAGAAGTAATTTATTCATTTGCCCTTTAGTTTCTTAGTTTTGTTTGCTCCTTCCTTCACAGACCATCCATTTTTTGTTGCCTGTCTCTTCAAACTCTAGGATGGCCATTCCATTCCATCTATGTCCAACAGTATTTTCTTCATTTGGATAAATTCTACTGCTTCCTGTAGGAAATCAAGATCTTCACTCCTTCTGGCAAGGTGATTTTTATTCTTGCAGGAAAAATAATCTGTGCTTTAATATTGGCTTTTTTCAATAGAGGAACACACTCCTTTCTTCTGGATATAACTGTAGAGGTGATGATTGGATGGGAGAAAGGAAATTCACCCCAGGGATCACGTCAGTCGCCGTGCTAGACAGGGGTCCAGGGAAGTAAATAATGTTGGAAGAAATAGCCAGGGAATTGTTATGGATAGGCTTCTATAGGCCCTAGGGCCAATAGCCTAGTACCAACCTATGAACCTATGAACCTATGAAGGTGTAGCCATTATTAAAATGAATATTTTTTTTCATCCATCTTGATAGGGGAATTGGTCCAAGCTAATTTCAGCACTAAGTCCTTGTCTTGCAAGGAAATAAATCTAACTATTATAGACCTGGGGCTAGATGAACTCAGAGATGAAGCTGGATTTGCCAGAGACCGATGAACCCTATCAATTCCAAAAGAGAGGAGTTCAGGCATGTTTAGTGCTGATGAGAACCACTTAATGAGGAATTGAATCATGTTAGCACCCTCCTCTTTCTCAGGAATTCCATATATTCTTATGTTATTCCTCCTTGATCTACTTTCAAGGTCTTCCAGTTTCTCAATCAGCCTGGTGTTTTGTTTCAGAAGAAATTCATTGTGATGTTCACTTTCTGTCACTCTAGTATCCAGGACAGTTACTGTCTCCTCTAAGGCAAGAATCTGTTCAGATTGTTTTTTTTGCTATTCCATTTAGAAGTTCCAGTTGTTTACTGCATTCTTGTTTGATAATATCCATTTTGTTTTCAAATGTGTCCATTTTTAGTGACAGTTCTTGGATGTCTGTTATTATAAGATGTAGTTCTTTCTTCACTGCACTCTCCTGGTGTGGGTTCTTCACGTTGCTCATGTTTTTAGTGACAGTTCTTGGATGTTTGTTATTATAAGATGTAGTTCTTTCTTCACTGCACTCTCCTGGTGTGGGTTCTTCACGTTGCTCATGTTTTTAGTGACAGTTCTTGGATGTTTGTTATTATAAGATGCAGTTCTTTCTTCACTGCACTCTCCTGGTGTGGGTTCTTCATGTTGCTCATGTTTTTAGTGACAGTTCTTGGATGTTTGTTATTATAAGATGTAGTTCTTTCTTCACTGCACTCTCCTGGTGTGGGTTCTTCATGTTGCTCATGTTTTTAGTGACAGTTCTTGGATGTTTGTTATTATAAGATGTAGTTCTTTCTTCACTGCACTCTCCTGGTGTGGGTTCTTCACGTTGCTCATGTTTTTAGTGACAGTTCTTGGATGTTTGTTATTATAAGATGTAGTTCTTTCTTCACTGCACTCTCCTGGTGTGGGTTCTTCACGTTGCTCATGTTTTTAGTGACAGTTCTTGGATGTTTGTTATTATAAGATGTAGTTCTTTCTTCACTGCACTCTCCTGGTGTGGGTTCTTCACGTTGCTCATGTTTTTAGTGACAGTTCTTGGATGTTTGTTATTATAAGATGTAGTTCTTTCTTCACTGCACTCTCCTGGTGTGGGTTCTTCACGTTGCTCATGTTTTTAGTGACAGTTCTTGGATGTTTGTTATTATAAGATGTAGTTCTTTCTTCACTGCACTCTCCTGGTGTGGGTTCTTCACGTTGCTCATGTTTTTAGTGACAGTTCTTGGATGTTTGTTATTATAAGATGTAGTTCTTTCTTCACTGCACTCTCCTGGTGTGGGTTCTTCACGTTGCTCATGTTTTTAGTGACAGTTCTTGGATGTTTGTTATTATAAGATGCAGTTCTTTCTTCACTGCACTCTCCTGGTGTGGGTTCTTCACGTTGCTCATGTTTTTAGTGACAGTTCTTGGATGTTTGTTATTATAAGATGTAGTTCTTTCTTCACTGCACTCTCCTGGTGTGGGTTCTTCACGTTGCTCATGTTTTTAGTGACAGTTCTTGGATGTTTGTTATTATAAGATGTAGTTCTTTCTTCACTGCACTCTCCTGGTGTGGGTTCTTCATGTTGCTCATGTTTTTAGTGACAGTTCTTGGATGTTTGTTATTATAAGATGTAGTTCTTTCTTCACTGCACTCTCCTGGTGTGGGTTCTTCACGTTGCTCATGTTTTTAGTGACAGTTCTTGGATGTTTGTTATTATAAGATGTAGTTCTTTCTTCACTGCACTCTCCTGGTGTGGGTTCTTCACGTTGCTCATGTTTTTAGTGACAGTTCTTGGATGTTTGTTATTATAAGATGCAGTTCTTTCTTCACTGCACTCTCCTGGTGTGGGTTCTTCACGTTGCTCATGTTTTTAGTGACAGTTCTTGGATGTTTGTTATTATAAGATGTAGTTCTTTCTTCACTGCACTCTCCTGGTGTGGGTTCTTCACGTTGCTCATGTTTTAGTGACAGTTCTTGGATGTTTGTTATTATAAGATGTAGTTCTTTCTTCACTGCACTCTCCTGGTGTGGGTTCTTCACGTTGCTCATGTTTTAGTGACAGTTCTTGGATGTTTGTTATTATAAGATGTAGTTCTTTCTTCACTGCACTCTCCTGGTGTGGGTTCTTCATGTTGCTCATGTTTTAGTGACAGTTCTTGGATGTTTGTTATTATAAGATGTAGTTCTTTCTTCACTGCACTCTCCTGGTGTGGGTTCTTCACGTTGCTCATGCTTTAGTGACAGTTCTTGGATGTTTGTTATTATAAGATGTAGTTCTTTCTTCACTGCACTCTCCTGGTGTGGGTTCTTCACGTTGCTCATGTTTTTAGTGACAGTTCTTGGATGTTTGTTATTATAAGATGTAGTTCTTTCTTCACTGCACTCTCCTGGTGTGGGTTCTTCACGTTGCTCATGTTTTTAGTGACAGTTCTTGGATGTTTGTTATTATAAGATGTAGTTCTTTCTTCACTGCACTCTCCTGGTGTGGGTTCTTCACGTTGCTCATGCTTTAGTGACAGTTCTTGGATGTTTGTTATTATAAGATGTAGTTCTTTGTTCACTGCACTCTCCTGGTGTGGGTTCTTCATGTTGCTCATGTTTTAGTGACAGTTCTTGGATGTTTGTTATTATAAGATGTAGTTCTTTCTTCACTGCACTCTCCTGGTGTGGGTTCTTCACGTTGCTCATGTTTTAGTGACAGTTCTTGGATGTTTGTTATTATAAGATGTAGTTCTTTCTTCACTGCACTCTCCTGGTGTGGGTTCTTCACGTTGCTCATGTTTTTAGTGACAGTTCTTGGATGTTTGTTATTATAAGATGTAGTTCTTTCTTCACTGCACTCTCCTGGTGTGGGTTCTTCACGTTGCTCATGTTTTTAGTGACAGTTCTTGGATGTTTGTTATTATAAGATGTAGTTCTTTCTTCACTGCACTCTCCTGGTGTGGGTTCTTCACGTTGCTCATGTTTTAGTGACAGTTCTTGGATGTTTGTTATTATAAGATGTAGTTCTTTCTTCACTGCACTCTCCTGGTGTGGGTTCTTCACGTTGCTCATGTTTTTAGTGACAGTTCTTGGATGTTTGTTATTATAAGATGTAGTTCTTTCTTCACTGCACTCTCCTGGTGTGGGTTCTTCACGTTGCTCATGTTTTAGTGACAGTTCTTGGATGTTTGTTATTATAAGATGTAGTTCTTTCTTCACTGCACTCTCCTGGTGTGGGTTCTTCACGTTGCTCATGTTTTTAGTGACAGTTCTTGGATGTTTGTTATTATAAGATGCAGTTCTTTCTTCACTGCACTCTCCTGGTGTGGGTTCTTCACGTTGCTCATGTTTTTAGTGACAGTTCTTGGATGTTTGTTATTATAAGATGCAGTTCTTTCTTCACTGCACTCTCCTGGTGTGGGTTCTTCACGTTGCTCATGTTTTAGTGACAGTTCTTGGATGTTTGTTATTATAAGATGTAGTTCTTTCTTCACTGCACTCTCCTGGTGTGGGTTCTTCACGTTGCTCATGTTTTAGTGACAGTTCTTGGATGTTTGTTATTATAAGATGCAGTTCTTTCTTCACTGCACTCTCCTGGTGTGGGTTCTTCACGTTGCTCATGTTTTAGTGACAGTTCTTGGATGTTTGTTATTATAAGATGTAGTTCTTTCTTCACTGCACTCTCCTGGTGTGGGTTCTTCACGTTGCTCATGTTTTTAGTGACAGTTCTTGGATGTTTGTTATTATAAGATGTAGTTCTTTCTTCACTGCACTCTCCTGGTGTGGGTTCTTCATGTTGCTCATGTTTTTAGTGACAGTTCTTGGATGTTTGTTATTATAAGATGTAGTTCTTTCTTCACTGCACTCTCCTGGTGTGGGTTCTTCACGTTGCTCATGTTTTTAGTGACAGTTCTTGGATGTTTGTTATTATAAGATGTAGTTCTTTCTTCACTGCACTCTCCTGGTGTGGGTTCTTCACGTTGCTCATGTTTTTAGTGACAGTTCTTGGATGTTTGTTATTATAAGATGTAGTTCTTTCTTCACTGCACTCTCCTGGTGTGGGTTCTTCACGTTGCTCATGTTTTTAGTGACAGTTCTTGGATGTTTGTTATTATAAGATGTAGTTCTTTCTTCACTGCACTCTCCTGGTGTGGGTTCTTCACGTTGCTCATGTTTTAGTGACAGTTCTTGGATGTTTGTTATTATAAGATGTAGTTCTTTCTTCACTGCACTCTCCTGGTGTGGGTTCTTCACGTTGCTCATGTTTTAGTGACAGTTCTTGGATGTTTGTTATTATAAGATGTAGTTCTTTCTTCACTGCACTCTCCTGGTGTGGGTTCTTCACGTTGCTCATGTTTTAGTGACAGTTCTTGGATGTTTGTTATTATAAGATGTAGTTCTTTCTTCACTGCACTCTCCTGGTGTGGGTTCTTCACGTTGCTCATGTTTTAGTGACAGTTCTTGGATGTTTGTTATTATAAGATGTAGTTCTTTCTTCACTGCACTCTCCTGGTGTGGGTTCTTCACGTTGCTCATGCTTTTAGTGACAGTTCTTGGATGTTTGTTATTATAAGATGTAGTTCTTTCTTCACTGCACTCTCCTGGTGTGGGTTCTTCACGTTGCTCATGTTTTTAGTGACAGTTCTTGGATGTTTGTTATTATAAGATGTAGTTCTTTCTTCACTGCACTCTCCTGGTGTGGGTTCTTCACGTTGCTCATGTTTTTAGTGACAGTTCTTGGATGTTTGTTATTATAAGATGTAGTTCTTTCTTCACTGCACTCTCCTGGTGTGGGTTCTTCATGTTGCTCATGTTTTAGTGACAGTTCTTGGATGTTTGTTATTATAAGATGTAGTTCTTTCTTCACTGCACTCTCCTGGTGTGGGTTCTTCATGTTGCTCATGTTTTTAGTGACAGTTCTTGGATGTTTGTTATTATAAGATGTAGTTCTTTCTTCACTGCACTCTCCTGGTGTGGGTTCTTCACGTTGCTCATGTTTTTAGTGACAGTTCTTGGATGTTTGTTATTATAAGATGTAGTTCTTTCTTCACTGCACTCTCCTGGTGTGGGTTCTTCACGTTGCTCATGTTTTTAGTGACAGTTCTTGGATGTTTGTTATTATAAGATGTAGTTCTTTCTTCACTGCACTCTCCTGGTGTGGGTTCTTCACGTTGCTCATGTTTTTAGTGACAGTTCTTGGATGTTTGTTATTATAAGATGTAGTTCTTTCTTCACTGCACTCTCCTGGTGTGGGTTCTTCACGTTGCTCATGTTTTTAGTGACAGTTCTTGGATGTTTGTTATTATAAGATGTAGTTCTTTCTTCACTGCACTCTCCTGGTGTGGGTTCTTCACGTTGCTCATGTTTTTAGTGACAGTTCTTGGATGTTTGTTATTATAAGATGTAGTTCTTTCTTCACTGCACTCTCCTGGTGTGGGTTCTTCACGTTGCTCATGTTTTTAGTGACAGTTCTTGGATGTTTGTTATTATAAGATGTAGTTCTTTCTTCACTGCACTCTCCTGGTGTGGGTTCTTCACGTTGCTCATGTTTTTAGTGACAGTTCTTGGATGTTTGTTATTATAAGATGTAGTTCTTTCTTCACTGCACTCTCCTGGTGTGGGTTCTTCACGTTGCTCATGTTTTTAGTGACAGTTCTTGGATGTTTGTTATTATAAGATGTAGTTCTTTCTTCACTGCACTCTCCTGGTGTGGGTTCTTCACGTTGCTCATGTTTTTAGTGACAGTTCTTGGATGTTTGTTATTATAAGATGTAGTTCTTTCTTCACTGCACTCTCCTGGTGTGGGTTCTTCACGTTGCTCATGTTTTAGTGACAGTTCTTGGATGTTTGTTATTATAAGATGTAGTTCTTTCTTCACTGCACTCTCCTGGTGTGGGTTCTTCACGTTGCTCATGTTTTTAGTGACAGTTCTTGGATGTTTGTTATTATAAGATGTAGTTCTTTCTTCACTGCACTCTCCTGGTGTGGGTTCTTCACGTTGCTCATGTTTTTAGTGACAGTTCTTGGATGTTTGTTATTATAAGATGTAGTTCTTTCTTCACTGCACTCTCCTGGTGTGGGTTCTTCATGTTGCTCATGTTTTTAGTGACAGTTCTTGGATGTTTGTTATTATAAGATGTAGTTCTTTCTTCACTGCACTCTCCTGGTGTGGGTTCTTCACGTTGCTCATGTTTTTAGTGACAGTTCTTGGATGTTTGTTATTATAAGATGTAGTTCTTTCTTCACTGCACTCTCCTGGTGTGGGTTCTTCACGTTGCTCATGTTTTTAGTGACAGTTCTTGGATGTTTGTTATTATAAGATGTAGTTCTTTCTTCACTGCACTCTCCTGGTGTGGGTTCTTCACGTTGCTCATGTTTTTAGTGACAGTTCTTGGATGTTTGTTATTATAAGATGTAGTTCTTTCTTCACTGCACTCTCCTGGTGTGGGTTCTTCACGTTGCTCATGTTTTTAGTGACAGTTCTTGGATGTTTGTTATTATAAGATGTAGTTCTTTCTTCACTGCACTCTCCTGGTGTGGGTTCTTCACGTTGCTCATGTTTTTAGTGACAGTTCTTGGATGTTTGTTATTATAAGATGTAGTTCTTTCTTCACTGCACTCTCCTGGTGTGGGTTCTTCACGTTGCTCATGTTTTTAGTGACAGTTCTTGGATGTTTGTTATTATAAGATGCAGTTCTTTCTTCACTGCACTCTCCTGGTGTGGGTTCTTCACGTTGCTCATGTTTTAGTGACAGTTCTTGGATGTTTGTTATTATAAGATGTAGTTCTTTCTTCACTGCACTCTCCTGGTGTGGGTTCTTCACGTTGCTCATGTTTTTAGTGACAGTTCTTGGATGTTTGTTATTATAAGATGTAGTTCTTTCTTCACTGCACTCTCCTGGTGTGGGTTCTTCATGTTGCTCATGTTTTTAGTGACAGTTCTTGGATGTTTGTTATTATAAGATGTAGTTCTTTCTTCACTGCACTCTCCTGGTGTGGGTTCTTCACGTTGCTCATGTTTTTAGTGACAGTTCTTGGATGTTTGTTATTATAAGATGTAGTTCTTTCTTCACTGCACTCTCCTGGTGTGGGTTCTTCACGTTGCTCATGTTTTTAGTGACAGTTCTTGGATGTTTGTTATTATAAGATGTAGTTCTTTCTTCACTGCACTCTCCTGGTGTGGGTTCTTCACGTTGCTCATGTTTTTAGTGACAGTTCTTGGATGTTTGTTATTATAAGATGTAGTTCTTTCTTCACTGCACTCTCCTGGTGTGGGTTCTTCACGTTGCTCATGTTTTTAGTGACAGTTCTTGGATGTTTGTTATTATAAGATGTAGTTCTTCGTTCACTGCACTCTCCTGGTGTGGGTTCTTCATGTTGCTCATGTTTTAGTGACAGTTCTTGGATGTTTGTTATTATAAGATGTAGTTCTTTCTTCACTGCACTCTCCTGGTGTGGGTTCTTCACGTTGCTCATGTTTTTAGTGACAGTTCTTGGATGTTTGTTATTATAAGATGTAGTTCTTTCTTCACTGCACTCTCCTGGTGTGGGTTCTTCACGTTGCTCATGTTTTAGTGACAGTTCTTGGATGTTTGTTATTATAAGATGTAGTTCTTTGTTCACTGCACTCTCCTGGTGTGGGTTCTTCACGTTGCTCATGTTTTTAGTGACAGTTCTTGGATGTTTGTTATTATAAGATGTAGTTCTTTCTTCACTGCACTCTCCTGGTGTGGGTTCTTCACGTTGCTCATGTTTTTAGTGACAGTTCTTGGATGTTTGTTATTATAAGATGTAGTTCTTTCTTCACTGCACTCTCCTGGTGTGGGTTCTTCACGTTGCTCATGTTTTAGTGACAGTTCTTGGATGTTTGTTATTATAAGATGTAGTTCTTTCTTCACTGCACTCTCCTGGTGTGGGTTCTTCACGTTGCTCATGCTTTAGTGACAGTTCTTGGATGTTTGTTATTATAAGATGTAGTTCTTTCTTCACTGCACTCTCCTGGTGTGGGTTCTTCATGTTGCTCATGTTTTTAGTGACAGTTCTTGGATGTTTGTTATTATAAGATGTAGTTCTTTCTTCACTGCACTCTCCTGGTGTGGGTTCTTCACGTTGCTCATGTTTTAGTGACAGTTCTTGGATGTTTGTTATTATAAGATGTAGTTCTTTCTTCACTGCACTCTCCTGGTGTGGGTTCTTCACGTTGCTCATGTTTTTAGTGACAGTTCTTGGATGTTTGTTATTATAAGATGTAGTTCTTTCTTCACTGCACTCTCCTGGTGTGGGTTCTTCACGTTGCTCATGTTTTTAGTGACAGTTCTTGGATGTTTGTTATTATAAGATGTAGTTCTTTCTTCACTGCACTCTCCTGGTGTGGGTTCTTCACGTTGCTCATGTTTTAGTGACAGTTCTTGGATGTTTGTTATTATAAGATGTAGTTCTTTCTTCACTGCACTCTCCTGGTGTGGGTTCTTCATGTTGCTCATGTTTTAGTGACAGTTCTTGGATGTTTGTTATTATAAGATGTAGTTCTTTCTTCACTGCACTCTCCTGGTGTGGGTTCTTCACGTTGCTCATGTTTTTAGTGACAGTTCTTGGATGTTTGTTATTATAAGATGTAGTTCTTTCTTCACTGCACTCTCCTGGTGTGGGTTCTTCACGTTGCTCATGTTTTAGTGACAGTTCTTGGATGTTTGTTATTATAAGATGTAGTTCTTTCTTCACTGCACTCTCCTGGTGTGGGTTCTTCACGTTGCTCATGTTTTAGTGACAGTTCTTGGATGTTTGTTATTATAAGATGTAGTTCTTTCTTCACTGCACTCTCCTGGTGTGGGTTCTTCACGTTGCTCATGTTTTAGTGACAGTTCTTGGATGTTTGTTATTATAAGATGTAGTTCTTTCTTCACTGCACTCTCCTGGTGTGGGTTCTTCACGTTGCTCATGTTTTAGTGACAGTTCTTGGATGTTTGTTATTATAAGATGTAGTTCTTTCTTCACTGCACTCTCCTGGTGTGGGTTCTTCACGTTGCTCATGTTTTTAGTGACAGTTCTTGGATGTTTGTTATTATAAGATGTAGTTCTTTCTTCACTGCACTCTCCTGGTGTGGGTTCTTCACGTTGCTCATGTTTTAGTGACAGTTCTTGGATGTTTGTTATTATAAGATGTAGTTCTTTCTTCACTGCACTCTCCTGGTGTGGGTTCTTCATGTTGCTCATGTTTTTAGTGACAGTTCTTGGATGTTTGTTATTATAAGATGTAGTTCTTTCTTCACTGCACTCTCCTGGTGTGGGTTCTTCACGTTGCTCATGTTTTTAGTGACAGTTCTTGGATGTTTGTTATTATAAGATGTAGTTCTTTCTTCGCTGCACTCTCCTGGTGTGGGTTCTTCACGTTGCTCATGTTTTTAGTGACAGTTCTTGGATGTTTGTTATTATAAGATGTAGTTCTTTCTTCACTGCACTCTCCTGGTGTGGGTTCTTCACGTTGCTCATGTTTTTAGTGACAGTTCTTGGATGTTTGTTATTATAAGATGTAGTTCTTTCTTCACTGCACTCTCCTGGTGTGGGTTCTTCACGTTGCTCATGTTTTTAGTGACAGTTCTTGGATGTTTGTTATTATAAGATGTAGTTCTTTCTTCACTGCACTCTCCTGGTGTGGGTTCTTCACGTTGCTCATGTTTTAGTGACAGTTCTTGGATGTTTGTTATTATAAGATGTAGTTCTTTGTTCACTGCACTCTCCTGGTGTGGGTTCTTCACGTTGCTCATGTTTTAGTGACAGTTCTTGGATGTTTGTTATTATAAGATGTAGTTCTTTCTTCACTGCACTCTCCTGGTGTGGGTTCTTCACGTTGCTCATGTTTTTAGTGACAGTTCTTGGATGTTTGTTATTATAAGATGTAGTTCTTTGTTCGCTGCACTCTCCTGGTGTGGGTTCTTCACGTTGCTCATGCTTTAGTGACAGTTCTTGGATGTTTGTTATTATAAGATGTAGTTCTTTGTTCACTGCACTCTCCTGGTGTGGGTTCTTCACGTTGCTCATGCTTTAGTGACAGTTCTTGGATGTTTGTTATTATAAGATGTAGTTCTTTCTTCACTGCACTCTCCTGGTGTGGGTTCTTCACGTTGCTCATGTTTTTAGTGACAGTTCTTGGATGTTTGTTATTATAAGATGTAGTTCTTTGTTCACTGCACTCTCCTGGTGTGGGTTCTTCACGTTGCTCATGTTTTTAGTGACAGTTCTTGGATGTTTGTTATTATAAGATGTAGTTCTTTCTTCACTGCACTCTCCTGGTGTGGGTTCTTCATGTTGCTCATGTTTTTAGTGACAGTTCTTGGATGTTTGTCATTATAAGATGTAGTTCTTTCTTCACTGCACTCTCCTGGTGTGGGTTCTTCACGTTGCTCATGTTTTTAGTGACAGTTCTTGGATGTTTGTCATTATAAGATGTAGTTCTTTCTTCACTGCACTCTCCTGGTGTGGGTTCTTCACGTTGCTCATGTTTTTAGTGACAGTTCTTGGATGTTTGTTATTATAAGATGTAGTTCTTTCTTCACTGCACTCTCCTGGTGTGGGTTCTTCACGTTGCTCATGTTTTAGTGACAGTTCTTGGATGTTTGTTATTATAAGATGTAGTTCTTTCTTCACTGCACTCTCCTGGTGTGGGTTCTTCACGTTGCTCATGTTTTAGTGACAGTTCTTGGATGTTTGTTATTATAAGATGTAGTTCTTTCTTCACTGCACTCTCCTGGTGTGGGTTCTTCAGTTGCTCATGTTTTAGTGACAGTTCTTGGATGTTTGTTATTATAAGATGTAGTTCTTTCTTCACTGCACTCTCCTGGTGTGGGTTCTTCACGTTGCTCATGTTTTTAGTGACAGTTCTTGGATGTTTGTTATTATAAGATGTAGTTCTTTGTTCACTGCACTCTCCTGGTGTGGGTTCTTCATGTTGCTCATGTTTTTAGTGACAGTTCTTGGATGTTTGTTATTATAAGATGTAGTTCTTTCTTCACTGCACTCTCCTGGTGTGGGTTCTTCGAGTTGCTCATGTTTTAGTGACAGTTCTTGGATGTTTGTTATTATAAGATGTAGTTCTTTCTTCACTGCACTCTCCTGGTGTGGGTTCTTCATGTTGCTCATGTTTTTAGTGACAGTTCTTGGATGTTTGTTATTATAAGATGTAGTTCTTTCTTCACTGCACTCTCCTGGTGTGGGTTCTTCATGTTGCTCATGTTTTTAGTGACAGTTCTTGGATGTTTGTTATTATAAGATGTAGTTCTTTCTTCACTGCACTCTCCTGGTGTGGGTTCTTCACGTTGCTCATGTTTCTAGTGACAGTTCTTGGATGTTTGTTATTATAAGATGTAGTTCTTTCTTCACTGCACTCTCCTGGTGTGGGTTCTTCATGTTGCTCATGTTTTTAGTGACAGTTCTTGGATGTTTGTTATTATAAGATGTAGTTCTTTCTTCACTGCACTCTCCTGGTGTGGGTTCTTCACGTTGCTCATGTTTATAGTGACAGTTCTTGGATGTTTGTTATTATAAGATGTAGTTCTTTCTTCACTGCACTCTCCTGGTGTGGGTTCTTCACGTTGCTCATGTTTTTAGTGACAGTTCTTGGATGTTTGTTATTATAAGATGTAGTTCTTTCTTCACTGCACTCTCCTGGTGTGGGTTCTTCGAGTTGCTCATGCTTTAGTGACAGTTCTTGGATGTTTGTTATTATAAGATGTAGCTCTTTCTTCACTGCACTCTCCTGGTGTGGGTTCTTCATGTTGCTCATGTTTTTAGTGACAGTTCTTGGATGTTTGTTATTATAAGATGTAGTTCTTTCTTCACTGCACTCTCCTGGTGTGGGTTCTTCACGTTGCTCATGTTTTTAGTGACAGTTCTTGGATGTTTGTTATTATAAGATGTAGTTCTTTCTTCACTGCACTCTCCTGGTGTGGGTTCTTCACGTTGCTCATGTTTTTAGTGACAGTTGTTGGATGTTTGTTATTATAAGATGTAGTTCTTTCTTCACTGCACTCTCCTGGTGTGGGTTCTTCATGTTGCTCATGTTTTTAGTGACAGTTCTTGGATGTTTGTTATTATAAGATGTAGTTCTTTCTTCACTGCACTCTCCTGGTGTGGGTTCTTCACGTTGCTCATGTTTTTAGTGACAGTTCTTGGATGTTTGTTATTATAAGATGTAGTTCTTTGTTCACTGCACTCTCCTGGTGTGGGTTCTTCATGTTGCTCATGTTTTTAGTGACAGTTCTTGGATGTTTGTTATTATAAGATGTAGTTCTTTCTTCACTGCACTCTCCTGGTGTGGGTTCTTCACGTTGCTCATGCTTTAGTGACAGTTCTTGGATGTTTGTTATTATAAGATGTAGTTCTTTCTTCACTGCACTCTCCTGGTGTGGGTTCTTCGAGTTGCTCATGCTTTAGTGACAGTTCTTGGATGTTTGTTATTATAAGATGTAGTTCTTTCTTCACTGCACTCTCCTGGTGTGGGTTCTTCGCGTTGCTCATGTTTTGAGTGACAGTCCTTGGATGTTTGTTATTATAAGATGTAGTTCTTTCTTCACTGCACTCTCCTGGTGTGGGTTCTTCACGTTGCTCATGTTTTTAGTGACAGTTCTTGGATGTTTGTTATTATAAGATGTAGTTCTTTCTTCACTGCACTCTCCTGGTGTGGGTTCTTCGAGTTGCTCATGCTTTAGTGACAGTTCTTGGATGTTTGTTATTATAAGATGTAGTTCTTTCTTCACTGCACTCTCCTGGTGTGGGTTCTTCACGTTGCTCATGTTTTAGTGACAGTTCTTGGATGTTTGTTATTATAAGATGTAGTTCTTTGTTCACTGCACTCTCCTGGTGTGGGTTCTTCATGTTGCTCATGTTTTTAGTGACAGTTCTTGGATGTTTGTTATTATAAGATGTAATTCTTTCTTCACTGCACTCTCCTGGTGTGGGTTCTTCACGTTGCTCATGCTTTAGTGACAGTTCTTGGATGTTTGTTATTATAAGATGTAGTTCTTTGTTCGCTGCACTCTCCTGGTGTGGGTTCTTCACGTTGCTCATGCTTTAGTGACAGTTCTTGGATGTTTGTTATTATAAGATGTAGTTCTTTGTTCGCTGCACTCTCCTGGTGTGGGTTCTTCATGTTGCTCATGTTTTTAGTGACAGTTCTTGGATGTTTGTTATTATAAGATGTAGTTCTTTGTTCACTGCACTCTCCTGGTGTGGGTTCTTCATGTTGCTCATGCTTTAGTGACAGTTCTTGGATGTTTGTCATTATAAGATGTAGCTCTTTCTTCACTGCACTCTCCTGGTGTGGGTTCTTCATGTTGCTCATGTTTTTAGTGACAGTTCTTGGATGTTTGTTATTATAAGATGTAGCTCTTTCTTCACTGCACTCTCCTGGTGTGGGTTCTTGACGTTGCTCATGTTTTTAGTGACAGTTCTTGGATGTTTGTTATTATAAGATGTAGTTCTTTCTTCGCTGCACTCTCCTGGTGTGGGTTCTTCATGTTGCTCATGTTTTAGTGACAGTTCTTGGATGTTTGTTATTATAAGATGTAGTTCTTTCTTCACTGCACTCTCCTGGTGTGGGTTCTTCGAGTTGCTCATGCTTTTAGTGACAGTTCTTGGATGTTTGTTATTATAAGATGTAGTTCTTTCTTCACTGCACTCTCCTGGTGTGGGTTCTTCATGTTGCTCATGTTTTTAGTGACAGTTCTTGGATGTTTGTTATTATAAGATGTAGTTCTTTCTTCACTGCACTCTCCTGGTGTGGGTTCTTCGAGTTGCTCATGCTTTAGTGACAGTTCTTGGATGTTTGTTATTATAAGATGTAGTTCTTTCTTCACTGCACTCTCCTGGTGTGGGTTCTTCACGTTGCTCATGCTTTAGTGACAGTTCTTGGATGTTTGTTATTATAAGATGTAGTTCTTTCTTCACTGTACTCTCCTGTTGTGGGTTCTTCACATTGCTCATGCTTTAGTGACAGTTCTTGGATGTTTGTTATTATAAGATGTAGTTCTTTCTTCACTGCACTCTCCTGGTGTGGGTTCTTCACGTTGCTCATGTTTTTAGTGACAGTGCTTTGATGTCTGTTATTATAAGATGTAATTCTTTGTTCACTGCACTCTCCTGGTGTGGGTTCTTCACGTTGCTCATGCTTTAGTGACAGTTCTTGGATGTTTGTTATTATAAGATGTAGTTCTTTCTTCACTGCACTCTCCTGGTGTGGGTTCTTCACGTTGCTCATGCTTTAGTGAGAGTTCTTGGATGTTTGTTATTATAAGATGTAGTTCTTTCTTCACTGCACTCTCCTGGTGTGGGTTCTTCACGTTGCTCATGTTTTTAGTGACAGTTCTTGGATGTTTGTTATTATAAGATGTAGTTCTTTCTTCACTGCACTCTCCTGGTGTGGGTTCTTCACGTTGCTCATGTTTTTAGTGACAGTGCTTTGATGTCTGTTATTATAAGATGTAATTCTTTGTTCACTGCACTCTCCTGGTGTGGGTTCTTCACGTTGCTCATGCTTTAGTGACAGTTCTTGGATGTTTGTTATTATAAGATGTAGTTCTTTCTTCACTGCACTCTCCTGGTGTGGGTTCTTCACGTTGCTCATGCTTTAGTGACAGTTCTTGGATGTTTGTTATTATAAGATGTAGTTCTTTCTTCACTGCACTCTCCTGGTGTGGGTTCTTCACGTTGCTCATGCTTTAGTGACAGTTCTTGGATGTTTGTCATTATAAGATGTAGTTCTTTCTTCACTGCACTCTCCTGGTGTGGGTTCTTCACATTGCTCATGTTTTTAGTGACAGTTCTTGGATGTTTGATATTATAAGATGTAGTTCTTTCTTCACTGCACTCTCCTGGTGTGGGTTCTTCACGTTGCTCATGTTTTTAGTGACAGTTCTTGGATGTTTGTTATTATAAGATGTAGTTCTTTCTTCACTGCACTCTCCTGGTGTGGGTTCTTCACGTTGCTCATGTTTTTAGTGACAGTTCTTGGATGTTTGTTATTATAAGATGTAGTTCTTTCTTCACTGCACTCTCCTGGTGTGGGTTCTTCACGTTGCTCATGCTTTAGTGACAGTTCTTGGATGTTTGTTATTATAAGATGTAGTTCTTTGTTCACTGCACTCTCCTGGTGTGGGTTCTTCACGTTGCTCATGTTTTTAGTGACAGTTCTTGGATGTTTGTTATTATAAGATGTAGTTCTTTCTTCACTGCACTCTCCTGGTGTGGGTTCTTCACGTTGCTCATGCTTTAGTGACAGTTCTTGGATGTTTGTTATTATAAGATGTAGTTCTTTCTTCACTGCACTCTCCTGGTGTGGGTTCTTCACGTTGCTCATGTTTTAGTGACAGTTCTTGGATGTTTGTTATTATAAGATGCAGTTCTTTCTTCACTGCACTCTCCTGGTGTGGGTTCTTCATGTTGCTCATGTTTTTAGTGACAGTTCTTGGATGTTTGTTATTATAAGATGTAGTTCTTTCTTCACTGCACTCTCCTGGTGTGGGTTCTTCACGTTGCTCATGCTTTAGTGACAGTTCTTGGATATTTGTTATTATAATATGTAGTTCTTTCTTCACTGCACTCTCCTGTTGCGGGTTCTTTGAGTTGCTCATGTTGAGATCTCCAGTAGAAAACTTCTTGACAGGAATAATTAAAAAACTCTCTTGACTATGTATTAATTTTTAGAAAATAACAAAGAGTCTATGTTAATCTAACTTTTAGTATACGTTTAGTTCGATTTTTCTAAAATTTAAAGTATATTTCCTGTCAGGATATTAAAATCCAATCAGAGCTATGGATTCCTGCTGCTTGCAGACCGCCATCTTGGCCCTGCCCACTCATTCTATCTTTTTCTATAGCATCAATGTTTGTTTTTCATGTTAGTATTTTTTCATAATTTTTAAATTCTTCATTTACAAATTCTTTTTCTCTTTTTGTTATTTTCATCATTTCCAAAACTGATTATACTTATGTTTAAACATTTTCACTTTAAACTTCTCATTCCCTTCATTTATCTACATCAATACTTTATACAAAGTTAAAGAAGCAGAACAAACAACTGGATATAACAACCCCAATCCCTTCTCATCTTCACTCATATAAGATAAAACTCTTTTCACTTGGTTTAACCTTGAACTCCATGTAAAAGAAAACACTGTTTCACACTTCATTGTTCATATTTTCCTTGAATCATATAAACATTTGACAGATATGCTATTTTTTCCCATTCAAAAAGAATTTGCCAAATAAGCCTATTCCTTAAATGTTAATATGTACGTTCTCCATATAACATGCATTTTTTTTCATTTCTTCTATAAAATGTTCCCATTGTCTTATAACTACTTAATTTTTTTCCAAAATTTTATTCCTGACAATGATAGTTCATTCATTGAAAAATATACCCCCTCCGATGTTCATCCATCCATCCATCCTCAACCCTTTTTTTCCCATTTTGCATGTGGCTTTGGGATGTCACTTCAGCAGTGACAATCATCTTGAGCCAAGGTTTACACAGCCAGGTGGATAGACCTGCAGTGGTGGCTCTTGTGCACCACTTACTCGCACACACACACACACACACACACACACACACACACACACACACACACACACACACACATGCAGACTGTGCACAAAAGGCATCCCAGCCAAGAAAATCACAACAACCTTGCTTTTATCTTTAGCCAAGGACATTCCCATTATATTTAAAGATCTGTTCCAACAAAACAGCACTTCCCTCATCATCACTTTATTCTAAGCAACAAATAGTGTGTCATTTGCATAAGTCAAACCTACTGGGTCACTATTTGCTTTTGTTTTACATATCTAACACCTTCCATTTTATGAGCCACTTCACTCACTATTGCATTCATTAATAATGCAAAAAATATCCCCTCATGGAACATCCTTGTCTTATACCACAATTCATGCATATTTCTTCACTCAGCCATCCATTCTATAACACTATTCCTCTATTATTTTGATATACTGACATGCACACTGTTCTAATTTTGTTAATTATTCCATACTTTCCCATAACGTCCTGCTAAGCATTATGCTGTGCTGTGTCAAATGCCTTGAGTTTCCCATATTCCTATTTACTTATAATATCATCCACAATTTTTTTAATCGCTAATAATAATTCATGAAAACCCTTTCCAATTATACCATTACTACTTTTTTTCATATCTTTCATCCATCCTTCCATTTTCATCTATATTATTCTCATAAAAATTATAATGTGTACTATTGTGTGTGATAGGTCGCCAATTTTTTTTATTTCATTCTTTTCATCTTTCTTCCATATAAATTTATTATTCCACTACATATCTCTTAATAAACAAATCCTTCTTTCAAACAATCATTCATATTGTTTATAAAACACCTTCTTTGACAGTCCCTTAATTTCTTATACATTTTATACCCTAAGCCATCTAGACCTGAAACTGAATCAATATTTACTTTTCTACGTACGTTATCCAACTCACTAACAGTAATTTCTTTTCCAAATGCTTCCTTAATTCTTTCTTGATTTTTTTTAATTTCCAGTCCCTTATTTTCTTTTTCCTTACATGTTTTATACATGCTGTACTATAATATTCATGGGATATTGATATGGTTTGAGAGTCTGGGCCATTACTCTGCTGAGGGCACCATTTAAGTGCGATCCATCTTTGCTCCTATTGTTTAGACTCTGCACATGCGTAATTAGCCTCATATGTCTGCTGTATCTTTTGCTTTTCTCGCTTTTAATTTAGGTAGAGGGTTAACCCAGGGGCACTGTTCTTAGTTAAGCAACTCACTCAAAGTTATGCAGTACACAGATGGAGGTAGAAAGAATCATACCCTGTACCCATGAGTCCAGGAAAAAAAGCTTAGTAAGAGTTCAGTGCCTTAATCCTCTGCATTTACTGTAAGACTTGAATTTGTGTCTTCATGTTCTGATAATTCACTGAGGTATCAAATGTACTAGGATTTATAGTCAGTAATGATAATTATTAGAGTTTCATAGTTTTGTTGTTCAGATATTAAGAAAATGCATGCTAATACAAAATCTGTTGTTCTGTTAACTTTTAAAGTGAATTATAATACTTTGCCTCTTATCTGTCTCTGATTTTTCAGAACATGACTGATTGTGCCTAATATATATTTTTTGGTAAATCAGTGAGGATTGCTTGCACTCAATAACGTTAGTCATTAAAAGTGTCATAGTTATTATTAGTAGTAGTATTAATATCTAAGGTACATATTTTTTCCCAATAATATTTTATTTATTTTATATAAGAGGTAACAAGTAACAAAAAAACATAACATTGCCAGAGAGGAAGGTTCAAAACACAATAGATACGCATTGAAAGTCCTATTGACATTATGTATCTCTAATAAACTTGAAATAAGAAGAAAAAGTATTATATACAACTATATACACATGTACAAAGATATATACAAAGCTACTGCAAAAGACTGGGAGCGACAGCTAAGTAGAACAGACAAAGCCTCAGATGTCTGGAGTGTTAGTAATCATTATGAGAGATAATAATAATATAAATGATAACAGCAGTAATAATGATATTTATTAATAGTGCTGATAATAATGATAGGTAGTAATAATAATACTATTAATAATGTTGTTGGGAAGGGGCATAGCAAGTCTCACTAGTTAAGCAGAAGCCTAAAATTTAGTAAATATGCAATCATTTTATCTCCCTGAATGATAGCAAATATCAGGTTCCAAAATTTCTGACAATAACCTTCTTGTTAGGGTTCCTTAAAAAGATTTTCTGTGAGGATATGTATTTTACCGCTAGGTTCCTGAAACTTTTCCAAAACAATTTATCACGATCCATCCAATTTTTTGTTATGTAAAGTTTAATTAATAAACAGAGAGTTATGAGAATGTAACATTTTAATTTTGGAACTTTGAGATCAGTAATGTGCAGAAGGGCCATTTCCCATGATAAGGTAGATTTCTGATATCCCATCTTTTCTAATCTAACTTTGAGGGAACACCAAAGTTTATATGTGTGGCTGCATGACCATAGGATGTGCTATAGATCAGCTTGGGGAAAGGAGCAGTATGCGCATAATGGGAGCATATTACATTTACATTTATTTAGGATACATGGAGTGAAGTACGTATTGTTGTTAACTATCAATTGTGTATATATTAGCTTTTTGAAAGGGGAAAACTTAAAAAGTATCTTCTATTGCTCTGTGTTTATGATCTTCATTTAGGTCCCTATTATACTGATTCCAGTAGTTGGAGAATAGCAATACATTTTGGTATTTGGAAGTTGTCAATACTTTATAGGTGCTTGATAACATGCTTTTCCTTTTAGTAAGGTTATTTATAATATCTATAACCCTAAATATATCGCTTTCATTGTTAGGTTCATCTATAATTATTGCTGTGAGAAGTTCTCTGATTTGACGAAGGATAATAGTATATTTCTGCCCAAGTTTCACCTCATCTCTGAGTTTCAATAGTGATTTCCTTACAATTGCCCAAACCACATTTCACTCCATTCCTAAAACTCTCAATGTCAAAGTCAGCCTATCTGCATATGCAGATGATTTTAATATGTACTTTGAACGTCCCATTTCTGATATACAAAGGCTAACTGATTCAACTGGAACATTTTCAAAAGTTTCGAACTATTTAGTGAACCAAAACAAATTGCTCATCTTCCTCGTTAATCCATTATACCATAAAGAATTCTTATTCGCGGAGTCCCATTCTAAAATTAAATACTCAATTAAATACCTTGGGATGCAATTTGATCATACTCCTATGTCTATGTACCAAAATAATCTTATGAAAATATGGACAGGCATCATGCAAGACCTTTATAGATGGCAACAACTTAAATTGGCCCTATTATCTAAAGTAGCAAACATAAAGATGAATGATTTACCTAAGCTACAGTATCAACTCAATACCTCAGACGTGATTATACTGAATAACTTCTTCCAAAAGATTAACAAGGAACTGGCCAAATTCATTTGGCACCCCAAAGCTGTTAGGATAAATTATCAGAAACTAAGTTACTCTAAATCAAAAGGGGGGCTAAGTCTGCCAGATTTTTGCCTTTATTATTGGATCATATGTATAAATAAAGTAATCCCAATTTTGAACTTTAAACTGAAAGAAGACACATGACATCCTTTATGGGTTAAAATTTGGCATAATCACGTTAAAAACAACAGTATCAATCCCAAAGCTCTACCTTTCCTATCGGCCGAAAGCTTAAATAATTCTTCTATCAATAGCACCTGAGACAAAAAGTAAAAATCTTTCAAAATTTAATAAAATATGCGGAGTTAGAAAAAGCCCTTCCATATCTCCAACCACTTCACATGAACCTGAATATAATGCTAAACAATTAAATGATCAATTTAGTAGATTACCCCTTAATCAAAGACTGTATCATATGGGATGTACACAGACACAAAAGGAAACCATCTAAGATACATATTTAAATGTTGTACCTGGTTTTGTTCCTTGTTTCTGATTCTTGACCTAAGAACATGGGAGGGCAGAGGTGAGTCACAGTATATATTACTGAGATCAGTGAGCTGATATCAATTTCCGGGTCATTATTTATGAATTTATTCATTCATTTGATGACTTAAGATTTATGGCTCATTCAAAAAGCAGGATGAGAGTTTAATGCCTTTTTTTATGTAACATGGCTGTGTGTTTTTGTGTGTGTATGTGTGTGCGTGTGTGTGTGTGTGTGTGTGTGTGTGTGTGTGTGTGTGTGTGTGTGTTGATTATTATTTATGATTCCATTCTTTTACTGCCCGATAAGAGCCTTACAAACTAGACTTTGTAAAAAGGGAACTTCTGAGTTTAGGCTGTGGGCGAGGAATAATGATTACGTTTTGCATGGATACTCATAGTTTTTTGAGAAGATCATTTGGAAAAGATATAAGATTTGTCAAAGAATATGGCTGCCAGAACACTTCATTCACAATGTGCATTTACAGTAGACAGCTGCCTGAAATTAGAGGTAAGACCTTATTATATTTTTGACAATTTGCTATTTACACTGTGGTGAATTATTGATTTTCCCTCTTCCAGTGTGCGTTCTTGTTGAAGAAGAATTAAATATGGGTTAGGTATTTAGTTCACTTGTCTGCTGAAGGATCAAATCCTAAAGTTTTGTGATGCAATGTCTCTGAAATGTTCTGCAGGTTTTTCAGTGGACAGCAGTTCAAATAATTTGAAATGTATATATTCATAGATTAGATAGTGCATTCAATTCATGCTATCCATGAAGAATAAGTAATAAAACTAAGATTTTAGAGGTAATAAATCCTTTACAGACTGTAAGTTATTTATATTGTACAGTATTCCATATTTAATCAAGCCCCTAATTAGTCCTTTGTCATTTAATGGGTAGATTTTTATACCAAGGTTGTGAGCAGATGTTTTGACTGTAAATGCAGATTGCAGTCCTTTGGACCAATAAATGGAATTTGGAAGATAGAACTATTTACAACCTCATGCTATAGGTTTTCTACTGTCTTCAGACATGATTCAAAGCAGTTGAATTTCAGAAATAAAAATGCAATGTGAATAAATCTGTAACATTTATTTTGTATTGTGGCACTTCTGACAAAATGGTTTTCTTTTTTTTTCAAAACAGGTTTATTGTTTTAACATATAAGAGAAATATCATAACAATTTTATACAAGTAATTAAAAATAGGTATTATTATAATATTCAACAAAACAACTAAAGTATTTACAAAGACATCCACTACAATCACATCAATTAATTAAACTAAAATACCATGCTATTGAAATTAAAATTTTTTTAACAAATTTTGTAAATTATCCCATACAATAAAATAAGATGTTTTTCTATTTGTTCTAGTCCTAATTGTGTTTATTTCCAACACTATATTCATAACATTTTTAAATTCATTGAACGAAGGAGGTGTATCTGAAATCCAATTTCTAGTTATTATTTTCCTAGCCACTGCTAGAATAGACCATAACAAGGGAAGCTTAACCTTTTTAACACTTTGAGGTACAGGTGTGTTGAATAATATAAGAGATTTAGAAATAATGAAATTATCTGTAAAAAGAGCCTGCAAAAATTCATTAATTGACTTCCAGTATTCTTTCAATTTTATACAGTCATAAAACATATGAGCCCAGTCAGCATTAATTTCTACATTACATCTCTTACATAGATTATCTTTATTATTTATTTTATTCATCATCAAAGGTGTATAAAAAGATCTATGTAAAATTTCCATGTATAAAGTCTCCAGACAATGGAAGACGTAGTTCTATAAGCAGATTCCAATATATATTGTTTATCTTGTTGATTTGGTGGGTCCCCATTAATAGAAGTGAAATAATTCCAGTATGAATCTACACTGTAAAAAGTTTCTTGTCTGATAACTTTATGTATGTATGAAAGTTTACCTTTATCAGAAACTTTATGTTGTAAATTTAATATCAAGTAATCAATCAGTGTTGGAATAGATTCTTTAACAGTTATAGACATTAAATCTATTTTATTAATGAGATGTTGTCTAAAGGTCTGAACCTCTAACCAGCAAGTTTCTCTTAGATCAAATTCTTGTTTTAAGAAATCTAGATTTTTAACTTTATTATCAGATATCAACTGATACCAGTACTTTAGATCATTATCTATAGCTAAATGAGTTCCTTCAGAACTAGATGACAAAAGCATACCCTGAGTATACATTATAGGAAATACAATAAAATTCCATTCCCTATACTTAGGGTGCATGAATATAAAGTTACGATAACTAATAATAATATTTAATGGGTAACAAACCATATGTTTAGGTGTAATAGGTGAAGCACAAAATTCCTTTAGTAACCATAACATGGAGTTATTTACAATCATATTTTTATGTGTTAAGGAGATTTTCATGAAGTGTATACTAATTAGCTCCCAATAATCTTTCCATTTTGTGACATATGACTGATCTATTAATAAAGTAATAACTTTTACAATAGAAGAGATAGTATATAAATTAAAGTCTGGAAAAGAAATACCCCTTGAGACCAGCTATTAGTATGTTTCTTTAATGCAATCCTAGGTCTATTAGGTGCCCATAAGAAATTTAACATTAGTGTGTTCAGTTTCTTGATAATTATTTTTGTAGGTGGAAGTATTATTGATTGTATTAAGTATAAAATCTTGGGGAATATTATCATTTTAATAATTGTAAGTCTCTCCTCCATAGTAAAAACATATTATTCCAGGTATTAAAAAGATTTTGTATATTAAGAAAACAGGTATTATAATCATTATATATAATAGATTTAATATCTTTAGATAGTATTATACCTAAATAAGTTATCTGACCTGAATTGGGTACATATTTAGTAAAATCACTAATGAGAATATTTTTTCGTGTATATATAGGTAGTATTTTAGTTTTTCTTCATTGAATATTAAACCAGAAATACTTTTAAAATTCATCATGTTATCAAATAGAGACTGTATAGAAGAATTAGATCCTGCTGATGTAATTAGAACATCATCTGCAAAAAGTTGAATTTTGGATGTTGTATTTTCATCTATTTCAAAACCCTCTATGTCAGTACTGTTTCTGATCAAATTAGCCCAAGGCTCCATTACTAAAGTGAATAATAGTGGAGAAAGTGGACATCCTTGTTTTGTACCTTTAAGAATGGGCATTTTTTGTGAAACATATGTTCCTACCTTAAAATAAGCCAACGCTCCTTTGTATAAATGTTCAATTAGATTTACAAATGCATCCGAGAAGTTTGTGCACTTCATTAAGGTAAACAGATAGTCCCAACTTACTGAATCAAATGCTGAACTTATATAAAGACTAATAAGTGTTAAATCTTTCTTTTTCCTATTTGCAAAATATATTAATGTTAAAGTTCTTCTTATATTATCAAAAGTATTTCTATTTACAATGAAGCCTGTCTGATCTATATCTATAATGCCGGGAATGATTGTCTTCAATCTATCAGCAAAGATATTCATAAACATTTTATAATCAACATTAAGTAATGAGATGGGCCGATATGAAGAACATCTAGTTGGATCTTTATTAGGTTTTAAAATTGGTGAAATAAATGTATATTGCCAAGATGGGGGGGTTATTAACTCAGTTTGGGCCAAAATAAAAACCTTATGTATTAATGAATATGTATTTTTAGAAAGGATTTTATATATCTCTGGTATAATACCATCATTACCCGGTGCTTTGTTTGATTTAAGCTTATTTATTTGTGTAATAACTTCTGTATATGAAATACTCTTGTCCAATAGTTTAATCTGTTGTTTATTAAGCTTTTATTCATATTTGTGGTTATAAACTCCTTTATTTTATCTTTAGGTTCCATGTTAATATTATTATGGTTAATTTTGTGAAAGTGATTTCTAAATTCATCTAGTATTTCTGGTATACTAGAAACATTCTTCTTTTCCTTAGAGAAAAGATTTCTTTGATATGGTTTTGTTTATTCAACCTTTTGTTTTATTTTTAAGTCTATGTAAGTATTTGGGGCTTATTGAATAAGACAAAACTTGTATTTCTCTAAAGTTATTTTAACTTTATGAGTTAAAATTTCTTTGTATTTCTCATTTAGTTTGTTTATTTCTTCAATAACTTTCTTGTCCATAATATTTTCTTTATTATTATGTTTATAAGAGTCTAATTTACTTTGAATATCTAACAATTCCTTATCCCAAGATTTCCTTTTATTATTATACCATCTGATACTTTGTCCATATAGATATGATTTTAAGGCATCCCAAACATAAACAATGGAGACTTCAGGAGTGTTATTTATGTCTAAAAAATGTTTTACTTCTGAAAGTATATATTCTTTATAGTCTTTTAGTTGAGTTAAGTATGCTGGTATCCTTTTGATCTGAACATTCTGAGTATTTTTTATCATGAATTCAAAAACAATTGAATTATGATCAGATATAGGACATGGAATGATTTTGGAATTAATTAAATCTGTTACCATCTGGTTAGAAATAAAGACCCTATCTATTTTTGAATAAGTTTTGTATCTGTTAGAAAAAAGGTGTATGGTAATGATTTTGAATCTATCTGATTATTAATATCATTCAAATGATAAGAATTAGCAAAATCCTTTAAATGTTTTGCATTAGATGTAATTCTTCTCTTTCCTATAGTGGTAGTATCACTTTCATGTAGTATACAATTAAAGTCACCAGCTAAAATAATATCTCCTATAGAGAATGATATGATCTTATCAAGATGATGTTTCACTGTATTAATACCAATTCCAGGTATCCAATATACATTAATTAAAGTGTAAGTCTTCCCATTAATTTGTATTGTAACCATACAAAACATTCCTTTGTCATCCTGATAAGACTTAATGGTTTTAGGAATGGGCATACTTTTATTCCATAAAATAGCCACTCCTCTTTTTTCTGAGTGTGCTCTGAACTAACCAGTACTGTATATTTGTTTGTGGCTAGTTTATCAATATCTTTTTCAAGAGATGGGTTTCTTGTAGGAAGACTAAGTTGGCCTTATGTAAATTAATGTATCTTATTAGGCTTGCCCTTTTACATGGATTATTTAATCCATTAATGTTTAAAGAAATTCCTTTTAAAGATGTCATTTGGCATTTTTAAAACTTAAGAATCTTATGATCAAAATAACAAATAACAAGATAAGTAATGTTACATCTCCTCCTTTAGGTGTACCTTTAAATATAGCTGTATTTATTGAATCTCTTATGGGATTTTGTATAGGATTCAATTTTGTTTGTAGTGACAATGAATGTACAAAATATATTGTGGATGTCAAAACTATATACAAATAACAATGAACAAGTGAAAATAATGTAAGGATTAAACCTTGCATCCAGCCTGGAGTTATAAACTCCAACTTAGAGTAGTATTTACCACTCAAGTTAATCCCCTACCCTAAGCAGCAGTACGTCAGCTACCACCTTATCAATTTAATACTAGTTATATTTAACTGAAGTTAACAGTTTTCAATTCAATTATCTAGCAAGACAAGACTACACATTTGGTAAAACAGCATCATATAAACTAAAATAAACCTTTTTTTTTTTTTTAAACTGTTCATACTACTATATACATCCATGTAATATAAAACACTTGTATTCAAATAGCATTCAAATAATCTTGATGTAAAAAATCAAGAGGAGAGAAAAATGCGTTCAAACATTCATTTAAATCAAAAACTTTGGCTAATATGATTCAGACATTACATATATTAGGATGACGATAACAGCATAAATTAATGGACAGAACCAAAGGATTTTTATATTTTTTTTATCTGCATAGATATGTAGAATGTAATGTAGTGTATGTTTACTTTAAAGTTTATATACATTTTTTAACATATGTATTTTAACACATGTTTTTTTATATAAATATATATATTTACATATATATATACACATATATATATATTTTTAACATAGTATGTATAGGACCTTAATATGCATTTTAGAGCAGTTAATATATATATATTTTTTCAATGATTGTAATAGCATAGTTGTTTTAAATTTGCTTACGTAGTGGTGACATCCAATCAGGTTAGAGCTTGTTAATATAAATGTTTTTGTCTTCTACATGCATTTGAACGTCTGAAGAAGCCTTTTGGGTGAAAGCGCTAACGCATATGCATTAAACGTATTTGTCCTCTCTACGTTTGGATCGTTTTTTCTGCTGGATGATTGAGAGTATCAGTGGATGCGTAGGAACTGCCTTGCCTTTTGATTTGTTTTGATACTATCTACACTGCAGACTTTCCGCTACCTAACCCTGTCTTCTTTGATTTATATATTAGGATGCATCTATTTTCTGTCATGTAAATACAGTTAACAGCTTCCAAAAAAACCTTAAATTGCTTGTATATGAGCATTTACTCAAACTCATTATTGCCAATAGAATAAAATATTGTATTCATAGAAATTGTTATAAATCATACTTCATAGTTAAGCAGATTCTCAGAAACATTTATATACATATCTACATACGCACACATACACACATACACACACACACACACACACACACACACATATATATATATATATATATATATATATATATATATATATATATACATACATACATACACACATACACACACATATACACATATACATATATATATATATATATATATATATATATATATATATATATACACACCCATACACACACACACACACACACACACACACACACACACACACACACACATACACACACACACACAAACACACACACACATACACACACACACACACACATACACACAAACACACACACACACACATACACACACACACATACACACACACACACACACACACATACATATATATATATCTGATCTCACTGAGTTGTATCTTTACTGAGCACCATCTTACATTGCTGTCCCTTCAATAAATCTGTCTGCTTTATGCAAAATAATGCACAACAAACACATTTTAGTAACCAGATTTTACAAACATGCTATACTACTGCTTTAAAATATATCACATGACAATTTCTTCCAGTATAGAGTTATAAAATTATTTATGCTTGTCAATCAGATGAATTAAATGAGTTATAGTAATGTATATGTTTGGGACATAGGTTTTTAACACATATTATTAATCTGCTATTCCTGTATCTGTGATGTGTCAGTGTTATATCTAGGTCAAAGGTGAGACCAGCTGCTTTCAGCTTCTCTGTGAGAATTCTGATAGTTGAAGCTTTTGAAGTAGCTCATGGACACTGTGCATGAGACAGCCCACATCCCAGATTGTCTCTCTTAACATTTTGGCGGGAAACTTATTAAAAACTAGTGACAAACATTCATTTAGCAGTGTAAATGCATCTAAACATGACAAAACCTTCACAATGCATTTTACAGGTTATTGCAGACTCTATGTAAGTGAAATCAAGCCCAAAATTATTAATAAGTAACAAAACTCAACATTTTTGTCCCAACTCAACTCCTATGCGAATCTTACTATTTACTGTGTCTATATGATCAAAAGTATTTCTATATATTAATAAAGAAAAGAAAAAGAGAGTAGAAAGTAAAAGGGTGTAAGGCAGAAATAAAAAATGTAAGAGAAAGCTATAAGAAGTATATACAATAGAATATTACTTACTGTTTATATTAATAGAGTTAAAAATAAAACATATTATTTACTATTATTTAGTTCTAATTATTATTAGTTAAAGCATGACAGATTATTTACAAACAAGCATAAGCAGTGTAATCAAGAAAGTATAATTAGGTATTGTCATTCCTGTATCTGTGATGTGTCAGTGTGATATCTAGGTCAAAGGTGAGACTAGCTACTTTCAGCTTCTCTGTGAGAATTCTGAGAGTTGAAGCTTTTGAAGTAGCTCATGGACACTGTGCATGAGACAGCCCACATCCCAGATTGTCTCTCTTAACATTTTGGCGGAAACTTATTAAAACTAGTGACAAACATTCATTTAGCAGTGTAAATGCATCTAAACATGACAAAACCTTCACAATGCATTCTACAGGTTATTACAGACTCTATGTAAGTGAAATCAAGCCCAAAATTATTAATAAGTAACAAAACTCAACATTTTTGTCCCAACTCAACTCCTATGCAAATCTTATTATTTACTGTGTCTATATGATCAAAAGCATTTCTATATATTAATAAAGAAAAGAAGAGAGTAGAAAGTAAAAGGGTGTAAGGCAGAAATAAAAAAATGTAAGAGAAAGCTATAAGAAGTATATACAATAGAATGTTACTTACTGTTTATATTAATAGAGTTAAAAATAAAAGATATTATTTACTATTATTTAGTTCTAATTATTATTAGTTAAAGCATGACAGATTATTTACAAACAAGCATAAGCAGTGTAATCAAGAAAGTATTATTAGGAAGAGCATTTGAAGAACATATAAACGTTTAAAGGAAAAAATGTATCAAATTACTGACCTTATTTTTCCTCATCAGAAAGAGAAACAAGTTAAATCACAGCTTGCCATTAAATCTCCAGATATTTTGACTAGTTATGAAACAAAACATTTCCTTGCACACAGAGAATAACTTTGATTAAATCTTTTCAAAATATTTGTTGCTTCTTGGAAATGCAGGAACTATATTTAAAAAGATTAATAATAAAATAAAATGATGAGAGAAAAAAACATAGTACAAATCATTTGTTTTTAGTCTCTTCTTCTTCTCTGAAGTCTTCCACGAAGTTTCAGTTGCCAGTCTCTTTAACGAAGGACTAGCCCATTCCATTTCTTCTATTTTTTCCAAAATCTTATTTTTTGATAAACAGTAAAGCAGAGTCTAAGTCATCGAAAATTTTAGGACCATCAGGAAGGAAGATTTTAAGCTTGGCAGGAAACAGAAGGTATGTTTTAAACTGTGCTTTTTAAGCTCCCTTATTAGTGGCAGAAAAACTTTTCTTTTAGCTAATACCATGGAAGAATAGTCATTGTCAAAACGCACAGTTGTTTCATTAATCTTAACAGGAGCTTTAGCCCAAGCAGATTTAAGAACCATCTCTTTATCAAAGATGATAGAAATCTAACTATAACTGATCTAGGATAGTTTTTGTTAGAGTTAGTATTAGCTATAGATCTATGTGCTCTTTTGATACCAAAAGAGAATGCTTCTGGTAAATCTAAAGTTTTAGGGAGCCATGTTGTTAAAAAAGAAGTAATATTGTTACCATCAATATTTTCTGGCAGTCCAAAAATCCTAATGTTATTGCGCCTAGATCTATTTTCCAGGTCATCCAGCTTTGTTTGTAAATGTGTATTTTGTTTCAGCAGAAACTCAATGTTGATTTCCTCTTCTTGTATTCTATTTTCCTGTCATTCACAGCTTCTTCTATGCCTGTCATCTGGATCATCTGTTGTTGCAGGTCCATATGTAACAAGTCTATTTGTTTTGTAGTTTTTTCTATGAAAGTGTCTATTTTAGTATCCATTTTTTCCATCTTAGCAGTAAGTTGCTGGACTATAATTATCAGAGACTGAAGTTCTTTCTTGATGCTGGAGTCTTGAGAATTTGTCTTACTGGAACTCATTTCAGACTGATAAACTGACAGGAAAATTTCCAAAGTAATTTCTGACAGGAATATTATTAAGATTTCCTTTCTTTTTTAGATATAGTTCAAGAACTATATAAAACAAACATATTTAGAAAGAAAATTACTTCAAAAATTAATTTTTTAAGTAATTAATTCCTGTCAATGTAATGAAATTGGTGGAGCTGAAGAAATCTGCTGCTATCCTGTGTTCATCCTTGGCCACACCCCTCGACAAAATGGTTTCTGAAGGCTTGTATTTACCAGACTGTGGATGGTGATTTCATTACTGAGACTAAGCAGAAATTCCTTACGATTCCAAGAGCAGGATAAGTTATTTCTTATACTTGTTTCATTGAATTTCATTCTTCTGCAATGTTTAGAATTGTGCTATACAGTTAATCTACTATATTTTGCACTGTTATAAAGCTTTTTTTTACTGTTTCACTGCATTTATGTACTGTTTTATACATTTTAATGGGTCTATGTTACATGAACGAATGATCAAAATGTCGAGTACAACATACTCGACAACCATTGATCGATCGTTCATGTAATTGGAAACTCCAAATGCTGAAATTTGGAGTTCTGAAATGTTTTGGTTGGCCATCCTAGTTAGTGTAGCATGTGACGTAGACACGCTACACTGTTTGGAATAGCTAGGTAAGAGGCTGCTTTGTTTAATATACCAACTGAGATCGCTGTACATTGGGGAAAGGGCAATTTCCTGGTAATCATTTGTTGCGATTACTGGGAAATTGCCCTTTCCCCAATGTACAGCAATCTCAGAGTTGGTATATTTAGTTAGGGGGGGGGTGGGAGACGAAGCCCCCCACTTTATTTTAAAAGTTGGTGTGTTTGTGTATTTGTGTAAGTGCTTGAATGATGTGAGTGTGTAGGGGTTTGTATGCATTGGTTGTATGTGTGTGTTTTGTATGTTAGTGTAGGGAAGGTGTGGGACAAACAAAATCCTTCGATTTTGTTTGTTTCAGGATTTAAGGTTTCGAGGTTTTGAACTTACGATCATAGTATATCGAATATGTTGTACTCGACATTATGATCATTTGTTCATTTAACATAGACCCGTTTTAACTGTATTTTTCATTGCTAGATACTGTTTCATTACTCTAATTGCATGTTTATTGAATTACTTAACTGTAAACTGCTTTTTCATACCGAGAGTTGTATTTTCTATTTGTGAGTGCTCTATCTGTGCCTTTCTGTGCATTTTTGATTTTTTGAGGTTTCTGTGTTCCAGTCAGGTGTCATATAACTGATTTGTTTGCAGTTCAAAGTGTTCTCTGGAGTCTCCTTGCTCCTTTATCTATTTAAAATGTTCATTTAGTGGCTACAGCTAGTAGCTGTAATAGTTCCACTCCCTATTGTAGTCTTGTTCTTATACTCGCCCATACTGCATATTTGATCTGGGACACTCCTCCCAGTCTAGTGTCATTAGTTCATTCAACCTAATAGAGAGAGAGCATTTGTAAAGGCCAACCCACTTAGATTCTTAACCTTGAATTATCTTTATTTCAGCTTTCTCCTCTTCCACTTTAATAAAAAAAAAAAAAAAAAAGCTTGTTTCCCCCCTTTCCTATAACGAGTCTAGTCCAGATATAGATTTGCTGTATCTGGGACTGTTTGTAAGCTCCTGGCCCCCTTCAAGCATTTCTGTGTTGGAGGGAAGCCTTCTAGCTTATCAGTGGGAGTGGTAAGCACTAGGTAAACTATCGATTACATAAGGAGTAGTTTCTGGGCCCAGAAATTGTAGTTATTGGCCGTTTGGGCAGTTTTTCCATCTCTCTCAACTTTCTGATTTAAAAGCCTGCATTTGCACTTGTTTCCTGTTGTAACTAGTCTAGTCCAGATACAGATTTGCTGTATCCATGGCTGTGTGTAAGCTCCTGAGCCCCCAAAGCCTTTCTGTGTTGGAGGGAAGCCTTCTAGATTATTAGTGGGAGTGGTAATCACTAGCGTGCCTATCTACCACAAGAGGAGTAGTTTCTGGCCCAGATTTGTGGTTTATTAGCCTTTTGGGCAGTTTCTTCCATCTCTTTCAACTTTAACTAGTCTAGACCAGATACAGATTTACTATCTCCAAGACTGTATGCTTCTGAGCCCCCCAAGCCTTTCTGTGTTGGAGGGAAGCCTTCATCATTTTGAGTGGTAAGCACTAGGTAACCTATCTACCACAAGAGGAGTGGTTCCTGGCCCAGAAATTGCAGTTTATTGGCTGTTTGGACAGTTTTTCCATATCTCAACTTTCCGGTTTAAAGGCCTGCATTTACTTTTATTTCCCACCTTTCCTGTAACTAGTCTAGCCCAGATACAGACTTGCTATATCCAGGACTGTTTGAAAGCTTCTGAGCAGTGCCAGAATCTGGTCTCCAATTTTTCCCTTAGATCTGCAGTTGTCTCCTCTCCTGCACTTATAATAGCTTATTAGTCTAGCACTTTACCAGACTTCTTGTAGCAATTATTGTAGCACATAAGTGCTATCAGCACTAAACATTCTACAAGGAAACAGATCTAGTACTTATTATCAATGCCCACCCCTCCAGGCATATCTAATGGTCAGTTCCTGTGCTTTCTCCTATTAACCTGGTGAACCTGGACGTCCTGAGGCAATGTAGCAACTGTGTCATGTACACTGGCAACTCTCTCCTCTTACCTTCCAACACTCAGACTTCTGAGAGATGCAATTATATATCCAAATTGGAAGCCAAGCACTCTCCAGCCAAGATCAGAATAGCTGGTCAAGAAGAGAAGGTCAACACTTGCACCAAACCACATGGAACACATAGCCCTCCAGAACACATACCAGCACTGCCTTCACATAAAAACATAAACCACACACCCACCTTCGTGGAGGTTCTCAATAAAAATCTAATCAAGCAGCAGAGACCTCCAAGGCAGAAATGCACTCGACCAAAACAACACAGCACTAATCACAAGACACATAACTCTAGCAAACAGTGTGCCACTCAACCAAAGTCCCTAAGGCAAAACAGCATGCCCAACACACTAGTCATAGGTGACTCAATAGTGAGGCACACTGATGTTCCACTCAGTAGGTTGAATAAGGAGAAAGTAACAGTCAGCTGCCTGCCAGGTGCCAGGATCCGACACATAACGCATGCACTCAGGTCCCTCAACAACAGGTACAAATATGACTCTGTCATTCTACATGTGGGTGTGAATGACCTGAAATGTACCTCCCTGGACTACATGAAAAGAGACATGGAGGAGCTCTCGGATTATGTAACCCAGGCAAGTATGACCCTAGCCATGAGCAGCATCCTACCATCACCCAGAGTGATACCACAGTACAAGCAGAAAATGATTGATTTCAACAATTGGCTAAGTTTCTGGTGTCATTCTAAGGGGGTCCAGTATCTGTCTGCCTGGGATGACATGATTGACAGACCTCGATGCTTTGCCAGAAATGGCCTGCATCTGCCATCCCTGGGCTTCCAGATACTGGCCAAAGCTTTGCCACCTCTATAGTGCCTTTTTAGGTGGTGTTCCAAAGACCAGATTACCACTGTAACAGCTACAAACAAATGTAATCTGAGGGTCATGTTGCTCAATGCTAGAAGTCTAAATATCAAAATGCACTCACTCAAGGCACTCCATAAATGGAGAACATCAACATTTGTGCTGTAAAAGAGACCTGGTTCAAGGCAGCAGAAAGCACCCCTGCACTACCAGGCTATAACTCATTCCACAGCTTTCGGCCCCATAACTTGGACCAAAGCGCTAAAGGCGGTGGTGTTTCCATATTCATAAAGGATGTGCACACCTCTAGACTGGTAGCCCAACATAATGCATTGGAGATACTTCAGGTGTAGCTAACATTGGGTAAGACAGTGATTCGGGTTGTAGCCTGCTATAGGTCCCCAACCATGTCGCAAGACTCTCACTCCATGTTCCTAAGCACCCTGGAGAATATTAGGATCCACCCTAACACTCTCTTACTAAGCGACTTCAACTACCCCTGCATTAACTGGATAAACTACTCATGTACCAATACACTTGCCCAATGTTTCCTGGAGTTCATTAATTCAAATGCCCTGGATAAGCTCATTCTTACCCGCACTAGATGTAGTAACATCCTTGACCTGGTCATTACTAACATGGCTGACTGTTGCGCTACACCAATAGTCAGCTCCTCCCTGGTTAGATCCGGCCACAAACTAATCAACTTGGAAATCCACATCCCTCCCAACCCCCCCCCTCCCCCAGCAAAGGTAACCTCCACGAAAAACTTCTCCAAAGCTAACTTTGGGATCCTAAAAAACAGAGGTGGCTAACTTCATGGCACCCATGCAAATGGAGAATAGTTGCATGAACACAGAATCATATGCCAATGCACTGTACGAACACATACACAAACGCATGGATCTCACCATACAGAAAACAGAATTGCAGCAGATAGTAAAGACAACCACAAGGCCTTCTATAGTTATGTAAGTAATCTCCACGGCAATACCCAGATTTGCTCTGAGCTACTGCACAATGGTACCTCCTATACCGAGCCAACAGATATTGCCAGTATACTGGCTGACAGATTCACTACCAACTTTATCCCTCTCTTCCCCCAAAGAACCAATCTCAATACCAGTAGATTGCCAGGCACCCAGTATTACTGCTGCACAGATTAAAGCAGCACTGTCCAAGGCTAAGAATACAGCTTCTATGGGACCTGACAATATCCCTGGTTGTGTTCTACATGAACTACAGAGTGAACTGGCACCTCCCCTGTGTGCCCTGTTCAATCACAGCCTCACCTCAGGCTTTGTCCCTCCCAAATGGCACACTGCTACAATCATCCTACTCCACAAAGGAAGAGCGACTACAGACCCTGGGAACTATTGTCCCATTAGCCTGATGAGTCTGATATGCAAAGCTATGGAACACATCATCATGGACCTAACAAACAAGGATATAGGGAATCACCAAACTCTGGATCCAACACAGTTTGGTTTTGTGAAGGGTAGATCATGCCTGCTCAACTTGGTCAACTTCTTTGAGTCAGTCACCAGAGCTGTGGATGAAGGCAAGGTGGTTCATAGAGCCTACCTTGATCTGGCCAAGGCTTTTGATACCATTCCCCACGCAGGTATCATAGAAAAACTCACTAAGCTTGTCATCAACCCCTATATCACTAGGTGGTTTGCAAACTGCCTCACAGATAGAACCCACAGTGTGAAAGTAGCTGACTCGAAGTCAGACTGCCCATTTGTCATGAGTGGAGTCCCACAGGGTTCAGGCCTCGGTCCTCTCCTGTTTGGTATCTACTTCTCTGAAGTCCAGGCCAACATGAAGGGACTCTGGTTGACAACGTTCTAAGACGATTGCAAGTTGGGAGCTATTATTAACTCCCCAATTGATGTTGTCATCCTACAACCTTAAGGTCAATGCCAAAAAATGCATTGTCTTCCTGTTTGGGAAAAACCTGGTTTCCATGAATTAGCACATTGATGGTAGTCCACTGAACACAGATGGTGATATAAGAGATCTGGGAACACAGGTTGACAGCAATCTCTCTTTTGATCACCACATTGCTCCTGTGGTCAGAAAGTCCTTTTATGTGGCACATCTCATTACTAAGGGTTTTGCATCCAGGAAGAACAAGGTCATTGTCTCTCTCTCTCTACTCTTCCCTCATTAGGCCAATTATCAAGTACAATGCCCCATTTGGCATGTACCTCACTAGACACCTGCAGCAACTGGAGAGGCTGAAAAAGTACCTCACAAAGAGGATCCTAGGCCTTAAACGCTTGTCCTATATGGACAGACTCAAAAAACTCCAACTATTCTCTGTCTCTTAGCACCTACTTAGAGGCGATCTCTGCTTGACTTACAAAGCCATGCCTGACCCAGCTCTGTTAGAAATGCTACATCTAAAGAAATCCCAATCCCTCCATACAACACACTCCAGAGACCTCAAACTCATTACCACAGTTAACAGAATATGCCGGATAGACAGGTTCATAGCCCAGAGACTGCCCATGCTATGGAGCAGACTTCCCATACATGTCAAGCAGAGCACCTCACTGACCCTCTTCAAAAGAAATCTTGATGAGTGGATGGGAAACAAAAAATTCACCCCAGGGATAACACCAGTGGCTCTACTTGATAGAGGCACTGGGAACTAAGGCTGGGTGGCACTATGCCAGGGTAATCCTATGGCTAGGCTTGCAAAGGCCCCAGGGCCATTACCCTAGTACACACCTATGAACCTATGAACCTAAGTGATGACATTATTACATGAGTATGGATTTCCTCATTTGTAGTAGATCAGAGGTTACTGCAAAGGAACATAATAAGGAAGGTTCTGTATTACTATAGTTTATCAGTCAACAAATAGTAAATTAGGGAAATGAAGTGTGTTTATGTGCTTGCTCTCTAATCCATGAAGGTCAAACATCAAAATATTAGGAATGTACTTGGCAGGATGAAACAATAATTACTAAGACTTGGAGCAAGGCTAAAGCAGTTTGTCACTAAGAAGTTGTCAACAGTAATGCAAAGGGAGAAAATGAGAATAATTTTGCTTTTTTGGGAGGAGGTGGGGGCACTGGACTTTTTCAACTTACTCAAGTCTCTAATATTTGAAGACCTTGGTATGTGATAAAACACAATATATTACAACTGCTATATAATGTTTTTGTCTTATAAGTACTAAAAGGAACATACTTTTTAACCAAGTGACTGATCTGGCAAGCAGACAGAGCATAGGAGCATAAAATAACTTTTTATATGTATAAAGTCCACATGCTGTCAACTTCCTTCTATTTCTTAGTAAATGTATGATGTTTTGCTCTTCTCTTTTACATTGTTCAAGATAATGTAATATTCTGCATTTTGAAACTGGAAGATTGAATACTGTAGTTTATTTAATCCTTTTCCTTCTTGGTATTCATACATTCATACTAAGCTAACTGAACTTATGGGCAAATTTAACCCTAGCCAATTACCCCATGTGAGAATCAAACCCTGCACCTTGTGACTGTAAGTTAAACACCTTAACCATTATGACAACCTCCCTCCTTGGCATTCATGATGTTGCAAGCCTGCTCTTACCTGTATTCCTTGCTTGATTGATGACTGGAGATGACTCTACTTTCTTTGTGGGGCTTGGTAAGCCCATCTGGGGCCTTGGACTTTTGCAAATCTCCCAAGACCCTCTAATGGTTGAAAATCTGGTTATATGGTAAAACAAGTACAATGTAACATTTTAACTGCTGTGGGCTTCCTCCCTAACGTTTTAATAAATGTTCCACATTTTGCCTGTTATTTTTTCCACTTTATGAGAGGTAGTATATTGTTCCATATTCTGAAGATGAAAAGTTGACTTTTGCTGCAGTTTCTTCATTTCTTTTGTCATTTGGTACTATAACTGTTCTGGTACTGTAAAATCATACTAAACTGTCTGAAAATGAAGAAGACTCAGCTTAAAAATTTCAAGATTTATAGTTATAATCTCAGTCATCAAAACTTCAAATTATTAATGTATCCTGCTGAGACATGTGCATAGAGAGTTGTACTAACATTCAGAAAATCATATCTGTGCCATTTAAAATCCTGCATATGCAAAAAAGTTTTAAAATCCTGGAGCTGGTTATTTTCACTAGACATTCCTTTTTGACTGCCACCAATACCTCACAACTCTCCATATTTTTGCAGGATGTTTCTGTTTTACATCATATTTTTGCCCTGTCCCTTAAAACATTTTGAAATTTCAGGAAAATTGCTCATGATTGCAGTTAGTGAGTGATAGTATCATTGGAGTTTTATGTTCATTATTAGTCATAAAATGCACATTAATACAAAAGTTATTGTTCTATTATTTTTTAATTAAATTAAATTATTTAAAAATGTTCTTGATCGTATCCTTTTCATTATTTTTGGCTTTGTCCAGAATTATTGACAAATAAGTTAAGAGGTATGGTGCTACCACAAAAGATTCAGATCGATTTATATTGGTGTTTCAGCAAATCAGAAAAGGAATATTAGGTGAAGCATATTATTTTAGTTACTCGGTGAAATTTTTTGTCTGTTCCAGTGCAGCTTTCCTTGGAGTGGGATGGAAAACTAAGGTACTGATTTGCAGAGTCTCCGTACCTTTGTGAGTAGCACCCTCACTATTGGTGCAGAAGGCTGTGTGCTCTATTTGCACACCAGGTAATTTTACTGAAGCTCCAGTTGCCTAAATGGTATTAGTTCAGGTGGATGTAAAAGATCTCATTGGTCTTAGCAAAAAAGTAGGAGTCCTTTAAGAAACGGGCCATAAACAAAATAGTATTCACTTATTTGAAAAGTATACATATTTACACATTCCTGTCTTATTATAATAATTATCATTATTATTATTCTTTCTCGCTTGACCTCCACTCCTTCTTCAATAACCATAATCAAATTTTTTATAATATATCAGCTAAAATTAATTAGCCATTAAAGAAAAGTTAATTCTTTTTTCATTCCAAATAATTTATATTACATAAAATACATTCTTATATACTTACTTTTACATATTCTTTGTTCTTGTTTTCTTAATAACTCCCAAGTGCTGGATGTAGGAAGAAGGCAGCTCGCCCGTGTGGAAAAAGTATTTTATTCACTTGAAAAACAAAGTGCACAATGGCATATACAAACGTTAAGCGCTTTCAACTGAAAATAAATCAGTCTTCCTCAGAACACCAACTTCCATTAAAATCACATATATATACTCTGTCAGTTACTTGGATTTAAAAATTGCGCCAAAACCCTTAAAACGGCAATACAATTAATACATAGAAATACTGTTGCAACTCTAATGTTCATTCCAATAGCCTAACATCATTTAAACTAATAAACACTGAATAATGCTATGAATGTTTACAATTTAATGCATACAGTGTTGCTAAAAAATATATACTACACTTATAGTATTGAAACTATAATAGAGTAGTGTAATACTGTCGCAATTCATTCAAAAATGAAATATAAAAATTAAATCATAATTATTATTGGCCTATACGATCATGTAAAACCAATAGGAATGTAGGAATATAATACAGAAAATTGTCTAAACATACCATAATATACAAATGATGACAAGTTAAAGAACCAAAATTTTGTCAATACTTCCTAAAAAATTGATGTATACTAAAATAAAATAAATATATTAAAAATATTAACTTCATAAATTAAATATAATAACTTATTACTATAAATATTATTAAATATATATATTAAAACTAATTCTGTTATAAATATTAAAAACATTGATTGATAAAGTCATAAATCTTCCAAAAAAGGTTTAATACTTATGTGATCATTAAGTCCCGGAAATCTAGTGGCATCACACCTGATCTGCCAGATACTTTCTTTAAGGGCCAATCGTACCTTCCAATTACCACCAAAGGTAGTTTGGTTAACCTGATCAATAGCACTAAATACAAAGCTATTGACAAAATTTTGGTTCTTTAACTTGTCATATTCCACGCTCTATTCTTATTTATTTACTTAACCATCCATTTAATATAATTGTGATACTATTATTCTCATATAGTTCCCCAGTAGGAGGGAAGGCAATGCATTAGGAACCCTTGAGTTGAATGAGCTGAGATGGATCCTAACACTTAGGGCACATCTAGAACCTGGCTTAAACACAGCTCTTAGTATTAGACCTGCGCGTTTATGAATAGCCATTGGTGCTATTTGTCTTTGTGGTTTTTATAAATTTTAGTATCCTTGGATGATCTTCTATGTAAGAGCCCTGGGTAATTTGGACATATATTGTAATGTTCTTATGATGTTATTCAGTTTGGATGATGAACTCTGATCTGTATTTTTATAGGACATATAGAAGGCCCACCATTTTGTCGATTTTATTTATTTTACATTGTTGTGATTAAGGTTATTTTAGCCTTCACAGTGTTTACAGTTTCATGTGTTCTCACCTTTTTCCTTTTCTCCTCTCCCCTTTCCCTTTCTACCTCTTCCCCTTTTCTCCCTTTTCCTTTCCACTCTTTCCTCCCCCCCCCTCCCCCCTCTTCCCCTCTTTCTCCTTTTCTGTCGTTCTTTTCCCCCATTCCCTCCCCCTTCTTTTACACCCCTTTTTTTCCTTTTCCCCTCCCCCCCTTTTTTTTTGCCCTTTCTTTTTTGCCCTTCTTTTCCCATTTTTCTGTCCTTCTTCTCTCTTTTTTCCATCTGCACTTTGCACTTATAGCCCTTGCTGATTTTTTACACAAGGATAGTTAACTTTTATACATAATCTATATGAGGCTTTTACAGAATTCACTATATTGGATATGAATTATGCTTCAATGTTTTTTACCATGTAAATATTTTGAAATGATCAACAAAGTGTACAAAATTTAGGACTATATGATCGTTTCTGTCTATATATGAAATGTGTTTAAATGGACAAATTGAATTGATCGTGTGTATGGCTTGATGAAAAAGTTTGGAGAATGGTCTATAGTATTTTACTATTTATGACCATCTCAAATAGTGAGTCTAATTCTTAATTTGACATAATTTGTTTTTACCCGCCAAAATATTTGTTAATTGGGGCGTGTTTTTAGTATATAAAGAGAACATTTACTTCAGTTTAATGTAATCTGATGAAGCGCACTAGTTAGGTGCGTGAAAGCGCTTGTTCTGTTATAAAATAAATTTACTGTTTTATCCATCGTGGTGGTTCCAGTGATTTGTCGGATTATGGTTGTATAATTTTATTATTTTGTGCTTACATTATAATCCCTAAATAACTTCATAATTCCTCATATTGTATTACATCAATGATTTATTTACATATTCAACTAATACTTTAGTTTCCACTTTTTTATTTATAATATTTCTACTATCTCTCTTAACACCTGTAATAAATCCTGACTTCCTTTCCCCTTTTTTTCCCAAATCATAGTTTCCATCAGTCTACCCACACCTTTCCCAAATCTTTTCCTTATTATTCTCATGAATATTTTATAATCTGTATTGTTTAATATTATCGGTCTCCAGTCCCTAATGTCTTCCTTCTTCCCTTTTTCCATATAAATGTCATGGCCCCCATACATATCTCTTTTAAGTTTATCCCTTTTCAAACCATTCATTCAAAACCTCTACAAAATATTCTTTTTAACAATTTTTCATATTATAGTGCGTGATACTTATTTCCATCTATGCCTGTAACCTTCTCCATATCCAAGTCTTTTAAAATTTCAGTAAAGATCTCCTATATTTATACGTTTCCATAATATCATTATCTTCTTTACTTAACTTATTTATCTCCCCTATTTGCCTCTCGTTTATGTCTGTCTTCTTAAATGTACTTTTATATAATGCTCTATTTCCTCTGATAGTTCTTTTTGTGTATTCATCTTTTTTCATTACTTTCCAGCTCTATTATTCTTTCATTCTCTCTCACCATTTTACTCAACTATGGAGCTACATATTGTTTTTTTCTTGTAAAAAATACCTTTATACCTTTGTTTATCTAACATTTTCTTTTTTTTTTCAAAAAACTTTTTGTTGAATTATTAATATATGCATATTTACAATACAACAAGAACACAATAACCAAAATGAACATTGGATATAAGAGCATGGGAGTTCAAGTATAAATGCAAGACTATAACAATGTAAATGCAAGAACTCCAAACAGGACAACTATAACATAACTATATACAAAGTATGAATATGTTAAACCAGAGGCAACAAAGTATATAAGCCTGTATATAAAGGAGTATGCATGTAAATGTAAGTGAGAGAGAGCTAGGTTAATAAAACTATAAAAAAATGACAGAGATTATTAAACACTATCCAAGATGTGTAATACCTTTTCTAAGACTTTATTGTTAAGAGCTAACTTCTTTGGACTCTTCACCAGTAATTTCTGAGCTGAAATATAAGAGTAAGCTAAGGTTCTAAAGTTATTCCAATTTAGTTTGGTGTGGTCTAACCAATTTTTAGTAATATAAAACTTAATGAGTGAACAAATATAAACTAACACATGTGTATCAAATTTTGATAGATGAATAATAGGAATATGAAGAATCGCTAATTCCCAGGATAGTGTGGATTTTTGGTATCCCATTTTTTGTAATCTGATTTTAAGGGAGGTCCAAAGTTTATGTGAGTGCTGACAGGGGGACCACAAAATATGTAAGAGATCAGCATTAAAAGAAGAACAGCAAGAACATGAGGAGGGAATTCTGGAGTCAAACTTGTTAAGTTTGGAAGGAGTATGATATGCATTATTAAATATCATTAGCTGGGTATAAAAAAGCTTCTTGAATGGGGAATAGTCTAAAGTATCATTGATGGCTGAAAGTTTCTGAGTTAAAGACAAATGGACATTCTGTTTATCCTAATAATCAGAAAATAGACAAGTATTATTATGTATTATCTGATTAACCAGATTATAAGATTTAGATAACATCTTCTGTGGTAATGTTAGAGCTTGTATAACAGTGGTAAGATTTGTAAAATCATTTATACTTACTTCAATGTGAACAAATTTCACAATGATGCTATCTCTCAATTGACGTATAGTAATGTAATTAATATTTGCTTTCAGCTTTATGCGTAGGTTAGTGAGAGATAAATCGTTATATTGTAGCAAGTCCCACACAGTGAAACTTTGAATAAGTGGAAATTTAGAAAGATTAAAAGGTGCATTATTAAACTGGATATTAGGATTTAAGTGTAAAGGTTGTGTTAGTTGAAAAATGCTATCTAGATTAATGAGTTTTATTAATTCTTGAAAATAATTGATCTTTTGTTTTAAGGGTTTGGAAATTTTCAGAATGTTAGCAGCTTCCTTAGAAAGGAAAGGAAGAGCAATCGGGTTAATATTTTTACTTGAAATGTATTGATGCCATAATTTGGTCCAAATGGGATACTGCCTATACCTATCAGTTTTCAAGTTCAAAATGGTGAGTAGTTTGTTAGCTGAAATAATTAAATAATACATGTAAAAGTTCGGAAGACCTAGGCCTCCTTTATTTTTAGGACACGTTAATTTAAGATATGATATTCTGACTGACTTAGGAGACCAGATAAATCAAGCTAATTCCTTATTGACTTTTGTAAAGAAAGATGTAGGAATAATCTGGTCTATGGCATTAAATTGAAATAGGAGTCTAGGGAGTATATTCATTTTGACTATCGCTGCTTTGGATAAGAGTGATATATTAAGTAATTCCCATCTATGTAAATCTAAAACTATTAATGACCATACTCTGTGAATATTATTTTGAAATGTAGAAAGACCATTATGCTCAATTTGAGTACCTAGGTATTTAATTGCATAGGTGAAAGAAAAAGGGGAATCTGAAAATATGTGAGGTTTATGGGCAGATGGATTTATAGGAAAGATGAAAGTTTTATGAGAATTCACCTGATAATCAGAGGCCTGTGAAAATGTATTAATAATATTGATTATTTTCACAAGGTCTGTACTAGGTGTTTGGAGGTATATCACCAAGTCATCCATAAATGCAGAAAAGGGCACCTCAGTATTTAAAATTTTGGGAATCTTGTGAAAAGTGTTTTGTGTTATATATAATAACATTGGCTCTAAGTACAGATTAAAAAGAAAAGGAGATAATGGGCATCCCTGTCTCGTACCATTAGTGATTTTTATAATCTTAGAGGCATTTCTATTGATATGAAGAAAGGTGGAAGAATCCTTATATAAAACTTTAATAAAATCAATAAAAGTATTAGGTATATTAAAGCAAGACATAGTACGAAAAAGAAAGTCCCAATTTACTCTGTCAAAAGCTTTCGAAGCATCAAGGATCAGTGCATATATAGGATTTCTATCTTTTTTTCCGAAGTGTATAAAGGCATCTAGAGATAAAGTATTGTCCCATACATGCCTGTGGGACATAAAGCCTGAGTGATCTGGGGAAATTAATGATGTTAGAACTTTTTAAAATCTCTCAGCTAATAATGAGGCTAAAATTTTAATGTCAATATTAATTAAGGAGATAGGTCTATAATTATTAGGATCTGTTTTGTCTTTATTATTTTTTAGAATTAATATGTTTTTTGAGACATTCCAATGTAAATCTGATATACCATTTATTTTTATGTAGTAAAAACTTTAAGAAGAAAAGGTACAAGAATTGACTTGTGAGTCTTATAAAATTCTGGTGTAAATCCATCCGGACCTGGGGATTTATTAGTTTTAATCTTGTCAATGGCTTCTGAAATTTCTTGAGATCTCAAAGGGGCCGATAGTGTTTTCCTTTGTTGATCATTCAGTAGTGGGAATTTAATGGAAGATGTAAAACTTTCAATATGCTGTGTAGTCATAGGGTCAGGCTCTTTAGAGTATACATCTGAAAACAAGGTAGTGAAAAGATGCATAATTTCTAAGTCCGTATTATATATCTTGTTGTTATAGTGTATGGGTGCTATTCTAGGTAAGGACTGATTACTTTTAATTATTCTGGCGAGAAGTTTAGAGGGGACTTGAGCCCATTCAGAATAAGTAGCTAAGAGCCTTTGTTCTATTATAGAGAGATTATGTTGGTGTAGTAGTAAAAGTTCTTTTTGGAATTCACAAATTTGTAGATATATAGAAGAATCAGGATTCAATCTGTGCTGGTTTTCTAAAGTTTGGATTTTTAGTTTTAACGAGGATTCTTTATTTCTATACTGTTTTTTAAGATAAGAAGCCTTGCTAATTAACTCTCCTCTAAGGTTTGCCTTACAAGCAGCCCATTGAACATCATATGGAATGTCTGATGTATCAAGATTGGAAAACATTTCTTGTATAATCTCAGTAATTATAACATGGATATTCTTATTCAAGAGAAGGTTGTTGTTTAATGTCCATCTATTTTGTGTATATATGCATGGCCTCGTTATATCAAAGCTAATCTTAAGTGATATCCTTGAATGATCAGATAAAAATCTAGGCTCCATGAAGTATTCAATTTTTTATGCATAAGAAAAACAGAAACAAGAAAAAAATCTAGTCTTGACCATGCATTATAACATTTAGAATAATATGTATATCTATCTTTCCTGTCAGTATGTACATTGAGGGTAATGGGATCTATAAGGTTGAGGTCTAAATTAATTCTTCTAGGGCAATAGATGCTTGGTGATTATATGAAATTGATCTACTAGTACGATCGATATCAGGATTAATAACGGCATTCCAATCCCCACCCATAATAATATAATGATCCTTGATGCTTTTCATCAAATACCACATATTCAAAGAAGAGTAGTAGATCGTGCACTTTCACGAACTCAGCTTCTATGAAGGGATCGCACCATAGTGGAGGACAGTAGGAAAACGTGCTATGTCCTCCACTGTGGTGCGGTAGTCATGGACCTTAGGGTTAGGGCACGGGTCATGGCAAGGGGATAGCCCTACTATACCCTTACCATGACCCGTGCCCTAACTCTAAGGTCCGTGATTACTGCACTAAAGAGCAGTATGTAGCCCATTCGCTGAAGCAGGTTTCGCGAAAGTGCATTTTCGATTAAGTGCACTTTCGTGTAACCCAGGGTGGTCTACTGTGTGAGTTCGAAGAAGTGTATTTTTGAACTTATACAGCAGACATATATATATATATATATATATATATATATATATATATATATATATATATATATATATATATATATATATATATATATATATATATATATATACATATATATGTGTACGTATATACACACACACACACACACACACACACGCACACACACAGACACACACACACACATGCACAGACACGCACATGCACACACACAGACACACGCACACACACACACACACACACACACGCACATGCACACACACACACACACACACACACACACACACACACACACACACACACACACACACACACACACACACACACACACACACACACACACACACACACACACACACACGTCATTGGGTTTACTTGATGTGCATTGTTATATGAAACAAGATAAACAAAAGTTTCCATCTGTTCAATTTCCAATTATCTGGTACCAAAAGTTCCATTTTCCCTCTTTGTTTTCTACTGATTCAGATAGACTAGACTGAACCTCAAATCTGTTAGTCGAAACCAAACAAATGTTGCAAGCTGCTTTCATTATGAATGTTCTTATTATTGCTTTCTTTGCACAAAATGTTTCCTTTTATGAATTCTAAGGATCTTGTGGTCATTCTTGCCTTTTCATCTCTTCTATTAGTAAATGGATTTCTCTGAGAATGTCTACGTGTAATAGCAGGAATACAAGGCCAGTTCTTTGCTGTTTATTCCCTCAGAAACATTTCTGCATCTAAAGGAAGAGCAAAGTAAATTAATAGGTCCATAAAAATTGGGAAAATTGCCTATAAAATTCAACTATGAACCTTTTAGTATGGGGTGATACAATCTTACCTTTTAATACACTGTAGCATATTACTAATGTACATAGCAACTTAAACGGGGAAAAGAGCAACTTTTATTTAATATTGTAGCTTCCAGGTCAACAAAACATAAAATTAAAATGTCCGATTTAGATTTAGTCATCAAAGCTTCTTTTATTGCCAGGAAAATGTTTAGTGCCTTTATGAGAAATCTGAAGAGTTTATCTCAGTTTTTTCAGGAATAACATGTACTCTTAAGATTGTTTCACCAGACTCTATTTTCATTATTATCAATTTAATTTTCTACCTGTCTTGAATGGTCATGGCTTTCCTGCAACATGGCTGTCCTGCAACATGGCTGAATAGGTTATCAGAACATCAAAATGTTCAATGATCTGTCACTGATATTGAGAGGTCATGCTGTTTCAATCAGTTGTTGGTCATACCTGTTATTTGCCTTTTTGATAACTTGTAGATCTTTTATCACTTGCTTAAGTTGGGCAGTATCTCTGTTGACATACACTTATTGCTGATGTATTCTTCAGGCATTTCCAAACAAGTCATAGTGTCACCATGTGGTGGCATAGCAGAAACTATTAATATTATTATTATTATTACCTGCAGATAGCAATTAGCAGAACTGTACACACTCCTTACCTACAACTTTGTAATGCCTTGTGTTATGAATAATGTCTGTGACTTTCATTAAAAATTAATAAAAGATCAAGAGAAAGATGGTACTTGTAGAAAATATGTTTGCAACATTCCCAAGCTCGTATATGATTTAAAAAATAAATGCAGATGCTTTGTACAGCTTTATATTGTTTATTCAGCTTGGAGCCATATCTACTAAATGCAAGGAAATACATTATATCTAAGTCAAGGCAGTTAAACATGTAATGATTTTACTTGCTTATTGTTTCATTTCTTCGGATTCTGCGGTGGTACAGCGGTAGCGTTGTTACCTCACAGCAAGAGGTTCTCCCGTTCAATTCTCAGCTTGGCTTGGGAGTGCCTTCTGTGTGGAGTCTGCATGTCCTCCCCGTGGCTGGGTAGTGTTCGAAAGACATGCGTGCATAAATGGGTGTGCCTTCATTGAAGGTTGGGTGTCGAGCTGGCACCTCGGCATTTTGTAAAAATCTACTGCCAATCATTAACGGACTGGAGTTCCACTGTGGCAACCCCTTACAGGGAAAAAGCTGAAAGACAAACAACAACATTGTTTCATTTCTTCATTTATTCATTCATTTACTTAGTTATTGTGTTTGTTAACTGCACACATTATAGGCAGGTCCTTGTACACATTTGTGGAGTGCTGACGTACAAATAATTTACATAATTATATAGTACAAAGTGTGCTGCAGAAAGGAGTGTAACATATGCAAGAAGCAGATACCTGCTCTACAAGAAACATATTGCTCTTAATGGAGAACTATATATATACAGCAAGTTTAGTTGCTAAACTAGGTCCCTGGGCCTCCACTGAAAAAGGATCTGTATTTAATTGGAATTTCCCAGTAAACAAATGTAAATAAATAAATAAATAAATAAAAGTTAGAACAATGCAAATCTAAAACATTTGCATACTTTAGGAGTATAGCACATATAACAAACAGGTACAGGATTGACAGTAAAATACAAAAAATACAAATATAGTCAATACCAAGCAACTATAACTAATGTAAATAAGCTGCATTTTAAAGTAACTTACAGTAAGAAAACATTTAGCAAACAGAACCCTGACTTCCTGAAATTGCAGCATCTTCTGTTGCTAATCCTTTTAGTCATATCTACAACCTATAACTTACTACACTCAGTGTTAGATTTTATTAATATAATGCTGAAATTAAGATCAAAATATTTTTTCAATGGCGAGGCAGCTGAGTGACTAGCTCCATATAATTTTTTCAATGGCAAGCTAGCCTGCATTTGAACCTACAATCTGCATTCAAACACAGGAGGAGTGATGGTAAGCCCTGCAGAGGGTCACTTCAGTTAAATTGCAGTAACTAACATTTGTACGTATGTGTAAATCCTAAACAGAAGTATTCTAGTTTATGCAGCTTGCAGTAGTAAAGTTTTTTAGACGTCTACAATCCGGAGTGAGACTAGTTCAAGAAATTCGCAGTGCCATAAATTCTTCAAGAAAAGGTGAATGTCCACTAGCACAGTAGTCCGCTGCCTGTTGTGCTTCACCAGCTTCTCAAGTGACTGAAAAATTTCTGGCCATCTGCAATAGCAGCCTGATCACCTGTTTTCTTGCTAACTGGTAAGACTTTTTTCTGTGTCACATATTTAGTGTGGATGATGTCAACAGTTTGTATATTCTTAAGACAGTTTGTATATTATTATTATGGATATTATTTATAATTCATGCAGGAGTAAACCAAACTTTAGTAAATTGCTATGTTGGTATACACAGCACATTAGTAAATGTAAAACCTTATTAGGGCAGGTTGATAGTAAGGCATTATGCAAATGTATTACAATATTTGACTGGTATCTCAAAGAAAACCATGTGAAATATGACAAATGTTTATTGTGTGATTCAACAAAAACTGCATTTTGTGTATTATGTCATAAAAAAAATTGCATCATATTGCGAAAAAAATAGACTGTAAAGACAGATCTGAAGAATTAACTAAGGGTAAAGTGTTTCCATTACATTCTGATGTTGAACAGTTATGTCCTGTCACCACATGTGAGTCAAATCAGTTACTGATAAAACCCCTAGTACATTTTGTTACAAAGGAATGTAGTAAACTTCTAAAAGACAGACACAATGAGTTCAGGAAGCTTAGACAAGTTATACATACATCTTTTCAAAAGTGCTTAGGAGTTTCAGATTCCGCAGAACAGGCTCCTGAGACATATCAAGCAGACTATAAGGAAATTCTTCAACAGCAGTTGCAGGATAAAGGAAATAAATTAGCTGAACTGACAGAGACTGGGAACTTCCTGCATACACAGTTAATCTGTGCAAAAGAAATATATTTTATAATATGTTTATGTTTTGAAAATGGTTAAACATACATGGTAGGATGGTAGGATCTGATGTCTGGACAAATCATTCTTAAATGTTTTACTTTCATCTATCAGTACTACAGTAAAGTAAAGCATATGAATGCCATTCATTAGCATAGTCAAAAGGTAAACAAAACTGTTCTAGTGTATAAAATTAAATAAAAATAGTTAATAAGAATAAAGATTTAAAGTCACAAGACATGACATGCTTGTATAAAGATATACATATACAAGACAGACATGCATGTGTGTTCTTTTCATCTAGAGTACATCTGTTACAATACACAAGAATAACAGGCAGACAACAGCAAATATAAATAATATAAATATAAACATGTGTTGGTTAAACTAATATCTATTTTGTTTTTTACAATTTGTTTATAATTATATAGTAACACCAAACAGTTAAAGTTCTGAATTTTAAAAAAGAAAATCACAGATGGTATTATTCAAACAGTTTTTGTAAAATTAATGGCAGGACAGTTAAATAGTTAAATAAATAAAAAAATAAAAATATAATTACTGAAATCCATGTAAGGTAATTGTAAAATGATGTCTATTTATGTTGTATAAATGCATAGTTATGCAAATCACAATCACATTTTAAAGGAAAAATGCCAAAAGAATTAACTATAGTTTACAGAGTATGAAATGTAAGCTCAGACCTTCCTAGACTGAATGAATAGTTACAGGAAATGCTGGAAAGATAAGATAAACAACAAGACTGATTGCCAGATAAGCAGCTTGAGTTTTTCTAAAGCATCATTGTTATTAAAACATAATTGTTAAAATGTTTACAGGCAACACTATTTAGTAATTGTTATAAAATGCCACAATTGTGCATAGATGTCACTGATAATCTGTTTGCAAGTAAATGTTAAAAGGACAAGAAAACCTCATTTGCATCAAGTACAGCCAGCAAATGGGCTATAGTATATATACAGTTCAAATCAATTGTGCAGGAGGGTGTAAATACCTACTAGAGGTAATATACAGTGAAAACTTTATTTAGTAACCTAATAAAATAAATGTATAACCAAAGTGTTGGGCTGACATACATTCTATTCTCACAGCATAGGGCAGGTAAACAGTGCTGAAGTACTACAGGGGGAGGGGTACTTTCTCAGTTTTACACTGACTGTATAAGGGGGAGGAGCACTTTCTCAGTTTTACACTGACTGTATAAGCAGTACTGCACAAGGGTCTGAAATAAAGCTACAGGAAAAATAAACAACAAGGGTCTGAAATAAAGCTACAGAAAAAATAAACAACAAGGGTCTGAAATAAAGCTATAGAAAAAATAAACAACAAGGGTCTGAAATAAAGCTACAGAAAAAATAAACAACAAGGGTCTGAAATAAAGCTACATAAAAATAAATAATAAGGGTCTAAAATAAAGCTACAGGAAAAAATATCTCATTCCTTCTTGACAATACTCTTTTAGGGAGAGGCAAAACAGGTATTAGTGTATTAGAAATACTGGAAAACTGGATTAAACCTGACAGGATAAGATATTTTACAAGTTGTTAATAGCTATCATAATGGTTATTATTGTATTGTTTAGAATTAAATTGTATTTACAACCTGTTAAACTGTAAAGCTATACAAGAGATGGTTTAAAAAACAAGAGATGGCTTAAAATTGATTACAGCTATACAAGAGAGAGTAAAGACATGTAAAAAAAATGAACAAGATTGGTCACTATTTTTAATATGTTTTTGACAAAACAATGTTGGTATAAAAAAGCATGAATATTTTTAATTGCTAAGTATGTAGGAATAACAGGACATATGGATTTGGTATCAGTTCCACTAGATATTTCTAAAGAGACAAATATTTTCCAAGATTTTGCTCAATATTAATGTTATTAAATTTGTAAGATTAGACTAAATGTACTTTACAGTCTTTGTATGTACAAATGTAGAAAATTTCAGTACAAATGATAGTCTTTGTATGTACAAATACAGAATAATTCAGTACAGATGAAATTAATGTCTAGTAATGAATATGTGTGAAAAAAACATACTGATCAGGATACATTGTAATAAGTTCAAAACTAATTTGTCAAGTTGTAATATCACTGGTTTTACCCCAGTAAAATAATTGCTTTCAAATATTTATTATCTAAGCCCAGTTCAGTATTTTACCAAGATGTTAATGAGCAGTTCGAAGACATGATCACAATGTTATGGTTAAATTGACATTGAAACTGTATATTTTCAGAAGTGTATAAATGCTTGCAGAAGCACATGGTTCTAATCTCTTATAGTTAATTCAACAGTTGCAAAGAGTTAATGAAACAGTTCTAAGTCATAAATTAAATTCTGTGATTGCAAAATAATAAATTAATCAAGTAAAATTAAAGCAGACACAGCTCATAACTGATAAAAAATATTTTCACAGAATGGTCTGCAAAAGAAAAAGTTGTTAAATACATTCAGTTTTGTAGTAATACTTAATATCATTGTATTAACTATGTAAAATTGCATTTTGACTTGTATCAAAGAAGACTAAAAGGTTTGTTTCTTAATGTGTTTTCTATATAAAATATTTTGAGTATGTTTAAAAACAGAGGGAATTGTTAGATTTTATTAATATAATGCTGAAATTAATTATGTTGAAAATATGCTGAAAGAAAAGGCTTGCTTAAATGCAGAAACAGAGTTTAGTAATATGTGATCAGCAGTCATACTAAATGACCATGGCTTGGAAAAGGAATCTGCTGAATGGACATATTTCCCTTACAGACTCAGAAACAGGATGTATGCAAGAGCAAAAATGCTAAATCTGCTTTTAAAGAATGGACAATGACACTGTGACAATGTGTTTTCTCAAAAATATGTTTTTCCTGCATGAAAAACAGGATATGGCACAAGAACAGATGTTTTTTATACAAAGATCCAAATAAAATACAGGATGTTCACACTGTCAGAAAAGCTGATCTCTGACAATGTGTTTTCTCAAAAATATGTTTTTTTGCATAAAAAACAGGATATGCTTATCAGCACTGGCACAATAACATATGTTCATATACACAGATCCAAATGGAATACAGAACAATGTGTTTCCTCTAAAATATGTTTTTCTACATGGACATCAGGACACTGTTACAGGATATTCACACTGTCAGAAAAGCTGGTCTCTTACAAGACATTGTTAAACAAGGAAGCTTAGTATTGTTTCTACAGGACTAAAACTGTATATAAAGAGCTGTATAAATCCAGTTATGTTAGAGGTATGGTAGGGACTCATGTGTCCTAAGGTAAATGTTATATCTCTCACATCATCTGTACTATATGAGAAGTAAAGTTGGAACAGTACTTTTAAGCTGCAACGTTTGTCCGGTTTGATTTATTATAAAAGTTATTGGTTACTGCTCTTAAAGACAAGTGCTGCAAAGTATATTCTCTCATCAGTGTATATTCTGCAAGTTTCTGTATGCAACAGACTGTGAATGCAAATATAACCAGACTTTGAATTTTAGCAGAATCCAGCCAGCAAGACTGAGTGTCTTAAGAAGATTGCAAATCCATCCCACAGTAAGCAAGCAGTAAGCAGAGAGAGCTCAAAATATTTTTTCACTCAGAGTTCCATTTGATATTGAAATGCTACCCTTCTACTCAAAAACTACAAAAGATCAGTTTTGGACCAAATACTCTCCAGTGGTTTAAAAGTTGTCTGGAAAACAGACCTGTCCAAGTGTACAATAACAATATCCCATTTGATATAGGCGCACTCAGTACTGGAACATTCCAACATCAGGCCGTGGCCAGGCCTACTGTTCTCATTATTTCTAAATGACTTACCTTATGTCCTACCTCATATCAACATAATTATATGTGCAGATCATCTTCTACATTTATAGGCAAATAAAACCCTTTCTGAGCATCAACACTCATTACACAAAAATGTCACTAATCTCTGTTAATTGGCTAGCAATGGATTAATAATTAAGTCTAAAATGTCTAACATAATATTATTTGCTACTTTTCAAAAACTGGCTACCCTCCCCTAACATAGTAGTAACTGAATATTTAGTGTTAAACAGCAAAAATATCTACTGAGGTCTCCTTGACCCTGCCTTAACAATACAGTCAATAAATTACTTTCATATCTGAAACTTTGCTACAACTTCAATGGAGTCCATAACTAGAAATATCCTCATTCCAAAATTTTAACTTATTTTTTTATTGTATTACATTTGTAGGTCAACCTGGTCCTCAGACACTTTTCAGCCATTGTCTGGAAACCATAGGGCAACAAGCAAATTAACAAATCAAAACAGAGTAGAGGAACAAATAGCAAGATATACAAAGACATCTAATGTGATAAACAAATGTCAGTTAAAACAAGTTGCAAAACATATACATATTTGTAGATTTTCAAAACTTGTTATATAGAATTACATTTGCAACACAGACTGCATAAAGATAACTTACAACCATTTGAACATGCCCTACTGTTATTAACAGTTCACTCTAGTGCCAACACAGACAATCTACAGGTACTGGAAAACAAAATTTGTTATTTTGCAGTTGAAGCCAACAAGCATACCAGCCACTGTGATCTATTAAAGATATTTCATTGGCTACCAGTTACCAGCTGGGTTACAATGCTAGTCAGCACTAAGTTGTTTAAAATTATCATGGTGGATTAATGCCCCCCACTAAAATTAACCTTACAAATAAGACCACTGTCATACTCATTGAGAGGAAGTCAGGATGATACATTACTTTGATGAGACCCCTACCATAGAGGAAAGGGCCTTCAATAACTCAGGGCAGCAACATAGAATCATGGAAAAATATGTTCTAAATTAATACTGGATGGCTTCAAAGTAATCTGAAGAATCTGCCTGAAGATGCTTTTTCCTAAACTTAAAATCTAAAGTCCCCATCACTTCTTAAACGTAAAATCTCCTCCCTCTCCCTAAACCTAAAGTGGACAATCACTCCTTCAAACTAAAATCCCCTTCTCCTCCCTAAACCTAAAGTCCCAGATCACTCCTTAAACCTAAAATGGATGAGTTGTGGTGAGCTTATACACATAATATAACTCGAATATTTACAAGCAATACATATAGGTATCACTCTGCTAAGAGAGGTCACCTGGAAAATATTGTACAATTTGGAGATTATTGCCATTTCTTGCTACCCTTTTCTCTGTGTATTTATTGTTGATATGCATTTTTTTTACCATATGATGTAGAGAACACTACAAGCACTCAAGTCCCAAGCACTCAAAGATAAGTTCCTCAAGGTCAGGGACTTGAGCATCTTGTAGCCCATGCAGCAAGTTCCTCATGCTTAAACTCAAACATGAGTTCAGTCAAGCAGCTGATGCACACAACTGCTCACATCCTAGGGATTGAAGTGCTTACAGGCTATGTACATTGGGAAGGGGAGGGGGGAAGGGAGTGAGACTTTAGGATTAGGGAGGGAAGGGGATTTTAGGTTTAAGGAGTGACCAAGGGCTTTAGATTTAGGGAAGGGGATGGGATTTTAGGTTTAAGGAGTCATCAGGAATTTAAGGTTAAGGAAGGGGATTTTAGGTTTAAGGAGTGACCAGGGATTTAGGTTTATGGAGTGGGAGGGGATTTTAGGTTTAAGGAGAAATCTGGGACTTTAGGTTTAGGGAGGAGAAGGGGATTTTAGTTTGAAGGAGTGATCGGGCACTTTAGATTTAGGGAGAAGGAGGGGATTTTAGGTTTAAGAAGTGATGGGGACTTTAGATTTTAAGTTTAGGCAACAACTGGCAGTTTAGGTTTAGTGAGGAGAAGGGGATTTTAGGATCTGCCTGTCCATTTCATTTATTTTTTAATTTAGTGATAACCCATGACTGAGTGCAAATATCACAGGATTAACCCACAATTGGTATGATCAAGCAAAGCCAACTGTGGGTAAATCCTGTGATACCAACATCCATGAGTGGGTTATTGCTATTATACAATGACATTATTAAAGAAATAACTTGTTCTATATTACACTATACTGTTCTTCCACCTCTTCTGCTTTGTAATCACATACTGGTTGTGCATATGAGACTAATGCCCCTACACTCACAAACTACACAAATGAAGTCTCATGATATTGCTGTCTTTATATATATGTACATCTGCAAATACTGCAAAGTTACATCTAGGCTGATTTAATGAAGAATTCTGCTCAATGGGAAAAGTAAATTGCATAATAAGGTTAATACAATATTAACAGAGCAATGTACGTCATATACCATGTATGGATTCTTAAGCAATGCTTTTATATTATGTCTAATATGTTATTTAAACTGCAGATTTTTTTTTTAAGATTGTATAATTATTGTTCTTAAAATGTTTTGTAATAATTTGGAGCTTTTCTCCCTGTGCCTCTACTGAAAATTGTCTTCTACCCAGTTGGACATTCCCAGTAATTAAATGTAAATAAATTATAAATAGATCAAAATATATCCTGCAAATAGAAGGTGAGAATGAAACTCAAAGGGGTGGGATTATTGTCTTACAGAAGTTCTGATTAGTTAACCAGAAAACGTAAAAAAAAATATATATATATATATATATATATATATATATAGATGTGGATTCTCTTTAAAATCTTGAAATACTGAAATGTCAAATTTCAGAATATCAGGACCATAAAGTCGAATCCTCAAACTACTGACAGCCCAAAACCACGATACTTCAAATCACGAAAGTACACCACACACATACACCACAACACCCAAACCACAAAAAAAAAAAAAATACGCACACAAACATAACAAAACACATGTACAAAACTACACTACAAATAAGCATGGGGGCAAGACCCCTGCACCCCCCACACTCCCACTACTTATATATTTTAACTCCGAGATCATCCCAAACAGTAAAAGACAGCAAACTCACAGCCAGACATTCTACAGTTACTTGCACACACACACATCACATACATACAAACACCACCACAGTCAACAATTAAACACTCATACTATTAACGCCTACCCTAACCCACACATAACAACTTCCAAACACACTCACATACACTCAGACACTTACCCAAAATCCTTACAAACTAGTCACTTACCTTACATTCCACCAAAATTCCACATGAAACCGTGCACCATCCACACATACACTCCACGTCATGTACAGTTAAACCATAACCTCGAATTCAACATATCCGGATTTGCAGTTATGCACTTTTGCTAGTCTGCAGATTTGACTTTATGGTGTCACTATACTGAAATTCAACATTTCAGTATTTCAAGATTATAAAAATGAATCTATATATGTATATATATATATATATATATATATATATATATATATATATATATATAAAATTCTCAGTGATTTGCCAAAAACAAATAATTCTGATAATTTTGTGAGGGAAAAAATAAAAATATGAGGAACATCAGGGACATTCTACAAAAGTGTGGACAGTTGAGCGGTACTTACCAGCACTATGATTGATCATGCTACCTGTGACATCCCACCACTGCCCTAGTAATCAAGGAGCCTCGATCCTCACAACTAGCATCGGTGGGGGATGTACATTAGTAGGATGATAAGTTACACACACACACTATTTACAGATTCAGCTCTCCGCATCAAGTGCAATTTCCCTTAAGAGCACACAGAGACCACAGGCAATCCGAGGCTGGTTTCTCCCTCTTTCTCTAGATCTCCATTAAGTCTCCCCACTGGCACAGACATAGAGTTGAGATCTCAGCTGTGTGACCAAGCCAAGACCTCCAGCACCTCTCTTTGTCCAACCAGTGCTTTGTGTCCTTGTCCAAGTAGCTGACACACACACACTCTTTGAGGTTTGATTTATACACACACATACATGGAAAAGGCTACCACAGGTTTACTAGCTATGCCCCCTTCTGCCCAAACTATATGGTAGTATTCCCTGCCACCAGTCACTCCTTATCAGCTACTCTAAGGCCCTTAACAAAGGGTGTACAATCTTACTGTGTATTGTTACTGTTGATTCAAATGGTAGTTTGACCAAGAGCAAGACTATTAGGAGTGGCTTACACAATGTCACCAAATAAGCATGCAAGTAGTGCCAGAACTTAAATATGTCTCACAAATATCAGCCACAATGAAAGGTTTAAGTACATTTAATAATAAATAGTAAAAGAAGAAGAAAATCTTCTTCTTCTTTTGGCTTTTCCTATTTAGGGGTCACCACAGCAGAACTCCGGTCTGTTAATGATTGTCAGTAGATTTTTATGGTGCTGAGTTACCAGCCCGACGCCCAGCCTTCAACGAAGGCACGCCAATTTTACACGTCTTTCGAACTCCACTCGACTGCGGGGAAGACATGCAGACTCCACACAGAAGGTGCTCCAGACGAGAATCGAATGGGAGAACCTCTTCCTGTGAAGTGACAATGCTACCACTGCACCAAATACTCAGTATATAATCACAGTAACATCAGAGTTCAAAGTCAAAGGAAATATTTAAAACAGCATTGCAGGACAGTCTCAAATAAGTAAAGAAAACATCTATATTAAGATTTGCTATATTCCTGACTGTATCTAAGGGAATTACTGTACCCTAATAACTTACTTCAGAGCAACAAGGCAGATGTGATGAGTGGATCTTGATGTTGTTGGGTCAAAGACAAAATATAGAATACTCAGTCTGCCTCAGAGAGTTCTTAACTCATTCCCTTTAGTACAGCTCCTTTGAGTGTGTACCTTTAACTCAAAGTGGATGTGGCTTGAGCCTTTAAAAAATGAAGTTATTACCTTACAGTTCTAACAAATACTCATTGACAGAGGTCAAAGTTCAATACAATTGTGTTTGCCATTATGTATGCTTCAAGATAAAATATTCTGATACTGTCTATGTAGTACGGCTTTGGAATTATTAATGCAAATATGAACAAGCAATATTTGATGCATAGAGGTGCAGTAGGAGGTAACTGCAGATGTACCTGGAGGCATCACTCGGCTGTAATGAGTTATAAATTAATTTCTCAAATATTATTACTGGGATAGCTTGCAGAATGACATAATGTTTTGTCATCTGACTCTATCCCAGGTGAAAAACAACCATTGATGCAGCTGGTAGCATTTAACATCTACCTTTGAAAATACATAGACCTCAGATCTTTGGCAAATGGTGGAAGATATAAAACAATAAAACACTTCCAAGACACTGCTCAAAGCTTTTAGTTCTAGACATTGTGTCTGTTACTGCACTGAAACTGAAAGATAACAAATTTGTATTACGTGGCCATAAAGTAATTTAATTTCAGCTATTTTTCTGAAGTTAACCTCTTGTGCTCCATTTTCCATTGTTAAAATATATACATCTAAGCAGTAACACTAGTACAGGCACATTTCTGGTCTATTCCAGTAGAGTACACTGTGGTTACATCTTTACACAGCACTTTGTAAAATACCTGTTCAGCACATGTCTGTACAAACCATCTTATATGACAGAGAGTTCTAATACATTTGTAACACAAGCATATGAATCATGTTAATATTCATACATGACATATAAGTATTTACAAAATTCCAGATAGCTGGGCTGGCAATATCTACTTTCTTGACACTACCAATAAGCATATAACTCAAATCTGTACATTTTTGTAAAGCATCCCTGATTTTTTTTCTCATATGTTGCCCTGTCCTTCATAAACTTTGCTAGGGATGGAGGCATGTAGCATATAGCAATACTTACTACAATCACTCCACAATGATTTAGCAGCTGGACTTGTTTCTACTGGTATATGCTGTATTTACAATGGGCTATCCTATCAGTATGTGTGTTTTAGAATAGAAATTACCCTTTATTATATAACTGCATTTATTTTCATTTAGTGCACTTTGACCAATGTGCATCATGAAACACCAAGCAGAAAGCGGCAAAATGCCAGCTAAAACTAAAATTAGGCATATACCTGAAGTAGAGCTTCCAAAAAAACATAAGTGCTCTCTGTGACATCAAGTCCATGCCCCAGTTTATTAACCTCATTGATCCATCATTAACTAAATACCAATATCATCTTCACACTAGGCTCTACTTTCAAATGCAATGTCTTACATATTAAACAAAAAAATGAACCAAGGCTCAGCAGAAACATAAACACAAGTTGAAGTGCATTAGATAAAATTGTGGTTTAATATATCAATAACAGAGTTAAGCGCTTTCACCATAAAGGCTTTTTCAGACCATAAAATTAATTCAGACATTCCCTACATAAGTATATCCCCCAGACCAATGAGGTTAGCTAAGCAATTAAACAATTTATCTTAAGGCAACAGCCCTTAAACAAATATAATACATATATAAAAAAATAATAATAGACAATGTCTAATAGGTGAAAACACATCATTAAAACACATACTAAAATGTACATATAGAAAACATGTACAAAGACAAAAATGTATTCAATACTTAAGGCTGTGGATTTCAAAATTGGTTTTAATGAAGCTTTTTCATTGAGGCCAAATCCTCTATCTGCCCTTAGCCTAATTATCCATCTCACCTCTCTACCTTCTGTGTAGTTCCTAACATCCCTCCTTGTGGGTTGGGTACAATAACTTTTGATGGCCAGAAATTTAAACACGTGCAGCACCCTTCTGTAATACATATTTAGATGTGCATTATTTTCTGACTGTATCCTAATATGATAGAGATGCTCTCTAATTCTATCCTCGAGCATCCTATCAGTCTTCCCACATAATGTGACGCACAAGATGTGCAATGTGCTAAATAAACCACATGTTGTGTTAAACAATGTGCTGTTACAATAAATATGAACTCACATTTTTGTCTGGATGTATAAAGAACCCACTGCTATCTATACTTCCACAAAAATTGCATTGACCACATGGACTGGTATAACAATTACACTAATTAACAGTACTACTTATATTATCTTTGGGATAGCATAGCATCCTTTTCAAATTCTTTTTATTTTTATAGGTAAAGCATAGTGTATCCCCTACAATTTCTTTAATCTCGGTGACTACTGTTAGGATAACCCAATTCTTTTTAATGACATCCCTAATAGCATTGACATCGTGAGTATAAAACAGTGGTATTTTAACACCCTTTCTGTCTTCTTTTTTACTCTGATGTATTTCATCTGACACTCTATCAGAGAAGTATGGTCGAGCTGAATGTCCCCTATGGGCTGGTACTTCATCCAGTTCCTTATCAATTTCTGTGCTATAATAGCCTCTGTTAGTAACTTTTCCTTTAGCTCCAACAATTCCATAAATAAACATCATCACTAGCATTCAGTGTTGAGGCTCTCATCCCTTGTCCCTTAACAACATTTCTGAAGACATAATTCGGGTGCATACCATGCCTGTGTAATAGGGTGGTCCTATAACAAGACTTCCTATGTACCCCCGTATTGACCGTGCCATTGCCCATTCTTTCAACTAGGACATACAAATATTCAATTCTAGTCTTAGACAAAGCAATAGTAAACTTTAGATAACCAGTCAACCCATTCAAGCTGTTAAAGAAATTATCCAGTTGTTCTATTTCACCAGTCCAGATAAAGACAATGTCATCCACAAATCGTTGGTAAAGGGATATAAGTGGTGAAGGCTCCCATTCTAAACATATAATCTTCTTCCCAGGTGGCCAAGAACATATTGGTGAAGCTATTGGCATACGAGGTACCCATAGCTACACCATCCTTTTGTAAATAGACAATGTTGTCAAACATGAAGACATTATTTTCTAACTCAACCTCTAACACAAATATATGAGATCAACAGAGGAGTCAGTATAGTAACTATGCCTAGATAGATATCTGTGGATAAACTCAACCCTTTCCATTTTAGGTATCACTGTAAATAATGACTGCACATCCAAGGTGACAAAATAATAATAAGCGCAAACAGGCAGGGTCTTAGTATGGCTATAAAGATCAAACAAAAGTTGTTTAGAGTCTTTCAAGATAAATTCTTATCTAGAACCAGTCGCAAGAAATTCTCAATATACAGTGAGAAGGGCTCAGTAGACCAACCTTGATCAGCTACTATTGATCTCATTGGTGGCTTACTACCATCTTATGTATTTTTGGTAATCTTTGGATCAGGGGTACTAGTGGATTATCTCCTCTGAAAAAGTAAAACAGTTGATGTGTGATCAAATTGCTCTTATAACTATCCTCTAGCATAAAATTATTCCTCTGTAGCATCTGACGAACATATGTCATATCAACAGTGGAAAAGAACCTGTCATTACTTAACATTAATTTCATAGATGAGAAGTGATACTCCCTATCCATGATACCAATGGGTCTGCCCTTGTCAGCTGGAATAATCACAATACTGTCATCCTTCTGTAACTCTATTAGGGCAGTCCTTTGTTTCATATTAAGATTACACCTTCTATATTTCTTGGCACATTGTACATTATAGAATTTATGCAAATCATTCCCTACAAGCTTAGTAAATGCATCAATGAGGGGATGAAAGTTAGGGATATGCATACTAGGTTTCCTAAAACAGTGGCTATCATCACTGGAAACACCTCCAAACTCCAATTTCAATGAAACATTTCTTGTGAAATGTTTTACATCAAGTATGGTATCAGTCAGTTCACTTTTACTTGTAGGAAAAAAAGATAGTCCCTTCTCCAGAACTTCTTTCTCTTCACAGATAAGAACACATTTGGAAATATTCCATACTAACATGGCCCTATTCAGTACCACATCTTTTTCAGTGTTTGACCCAATGTTGCTTGAACTCTGCTTCACATGGATGGAGAGCCTGTTCCATAGATGGTGTAGTCTCTGGGATACATGCCTATCTCTCCAGCAGGTCCTATTTACATCACAGGCAAGGTTTAAGTCTTTCAAATGGGAAACTCTGGTATTGTTTGTTTTGTGGATATGCAGGAGGTCTATCAGAGTGGGGTCTGACAATGCTCTGTATGCCAGGCATAGATCTCCTTCCCCATAAAAGCCTGTAGGAGACAGAATACAGGGACAGGGCCTTGAGGCGGTCTGGTATAGGACATATTACTTATGCCCGGTACTCTTTTAGGGAGGAACCTCTGTGGATGTTCCATTTGTTGGATATGCCTGGTTAGGTACATACCAAAGAGAGCATTGTGCTCAATGATTGGTCTGATGAATGCTGAATACAGTGGAACAATGACTCGACTTATATGCCACACCTTTGTTTATAAGTTGCGCAACATAGAATGATTTCCTCACCACTGTAGACACATGATGATCAAAGGCTAGATTTCTATCTATGTGTGTCCCTAAGTCCCTGACTACTGGGTCAACTCTAAGGGGTGTGTTGTCAATATAATAGTTTCCAGGGATGGATGACTTCCCAAAGGATGCTATTATGCATTTCTTGGCATTTGGTTTTAGTCTATGGCCCTGACACCAGTTGTATGTCTGTGCCAGCCCCTCTTGGAGGACATTTGTATCAGTGTGCGATTCAATTACAGCTCTTAATTTGCAATCATCTCCACATTTAGTCAGTCAGAGACCACTGACATCGGTCTTGACTTCTGAGAAGCAAATACAAAAAGGAGAGGTCCAAAGACTGATCCCTGAGGGACTCCACTTGTGACTGGCCTCTTTGTAGAAGTGGACTCCCCAACTTCCTGGATCTGTCTGCAAGCCAGTTGACCAGTGTTGGCTTGTGCTATTGGACTGCAGCCCTCCCAGGAAAAAGTTGACATTTATTTGCAAATTGTCATAAAAAATATATAATTTCCCATTTATTTTCATACAAAGAACAAATACAGTAAAATACGATATGTCCGCAAACTCCCAGAACTCGAACTACACATGCTTTTCGAGTTCCTGGGGTTTTCTTTTATTTTTTAACAAGGAATGTACCTCCTATCTATCTCATACTATCTGACTGCTGTAAAAGGCAGTCCAGATTAAAAAAAAGCATCAGTGTGATGCCCAGAAGTCTATGTGGTTTAACCGTATCATAGATTAGAAGGGTGGTCGAACTGTCACATCCACAGGCACGTATGTGATGTGGATGGCTGGATTGCTACTGATTGGTTCTCGCTCTCTTCTCAGAAAAGAGAGCGAGAAACAATCAGTAGCAATAGCGCAGTAGTACTGTACTTGTCATCTTATTTAGAGGTTGCATTGGGACTCGGGATTTTGGGACCGTTGGATTCGGTGGATATTATATCAGCGTTTTTGGCTTGGCTAAGGGCTGGCGGCTTGTACTGCAGTCAGAGAGAGCACAGAGCAGAGAGGAAAAGAAGAAGAGGATGACTAATACATAAACTGAGGTAGGTGCTGGAATCGGCTGTTTTTTTTTTTTTTTTTTTGCTGCAACAAGTTACAAAACGAAGACTCTGACTCACTCTGCATAACACAGTTTGATATTAAGCTAAGCATCCAGTCGGACAGTCCTCAGTCCAAGATAAATTTGGCTGGGGTCAGTTTGTATTTGGCCTTGAACAAGAGGCAATCACAGAATGATCCTGACCTATGTGGAATTTGTGGAGCAGTAATAGCATGTCTGCCATCTGGGAATGCACATTCTAATAAAGGGTAAACGAAACCACTGTTATTATTTCAGGTTAGTGAAAATGTGTTTTTTTTTTTTTTTTTAAGTTTGTAAACTATTTGGAAATTGTACAAGTATGCCTCGTATAAATGATTGGTGGTTATGTTTTGTGTAAGAGTGTGTGTTTGTTTGTATCATTGTATGTGCATGTGTGTGTGTGTGTGTGTGTGTGTGTGTGTGTGTGTGTGTGTGTGTGTGTGTGTGTGTGTGTGTGCGCACACGTGCGTGTTGGGGGCTGGTGAGTAACACTTGCACAATGTTTTCTGAAGTGAAGCAGGTATTCACCAGCATAATCTAAACTATAGAGGTAAAACATTTCAAACTTTTCTCTTTAAAACAATATCTAGCCTTAATATAGTTAATGTCTTAAACTTTGACTGTGAAGCCAGTAACAGTTATGTTGAGGGTCCATGGGCTTGTTTTTCCTCTAATAACTTTGAAATAGATGAGTACATTGTATATGATGTATATTCTTATACTAGAAACTCACACACACACACACACACACACACACACACACACACACACACACACACACACACACACACACACACAGACAGACACACCACCTGCATAAAGCATAAGCAGGTGATTTGAGTATGGAACGTATCAGGTTTTGCACTGTTCTCTGTAAGTAATACTGTCTTCTCTTGGTATGGTTATGCTTACATTTTTGTTAGAACCAGCGGTAGTTCTTTGCTTTTTTTTTTTTTTTTTTTTTTTTTTGTTTCTTTAAAAACTACAGCCACTGATGTTTGAGTGAAACAGGCAATGAAGTGGAAAAAACATGTAGGTGTACAATGGCCTTAAGTTAACCCTTCCTGTACAGATCATTGTCATAGATGCAGGTTAGTGAACTCTTTTCTGTTTATAGCAGCACATCATCACTTGGTAACCCAATACTACCTCTTAGCACAAACACCCCTTGCAATATTTATGGTATCCATAAGACATGAAACTGGACATCTCATACAGTATTCTGTAAAAATATCTGTCTTTATTATCCTTCATTAGCTGTTGTCCACCCCTTCTGCATTCATCAGTCACACATTCATTAACAACACTGTCAAAAAAACAATTGTGTTTCAAGAATATATTATTATGTTCAAGAATTGACTTGATGTAAGTTTTACAACAGCAGAAAAAATCTGCAAAAAGGGAAAGAATGACATTTCCTTCATATCACTGAATGTTAATAGTGTTAAGAATGATATTAGGCATTTAATAGTTATAGAAACGTGCATACTACAAACTGCTGATATCTGTCATAAACATATCAAGCTGCTAAATGCTGCGGTTATCCCACTCTACAAAGGGGGAACCATGATGACGGACCCTGTGAAATATTGCGCTATTAGCCTGACAAGCCTGGTCTGCAAGGCCATGGAACGTATCATCATGGAACTCATAAACAAAGACATTGGTAACCTCCAAACTCTGGACCCCACCCAGTTCGGATCTGTAAAAGGCAGATCATGTCTCCTGAACCTGATTGACTTCTTTGAAGTGGCCAGCAAAGCCATAGATGAGGGTAAGGTGGTTCACACAGCTTATCTAGATCTCGCCAAGGCTTTCGACACCATCCCCCACTCTGGAATTATAGATAAGCTCACTAAACTAGGTATAAATCCCTATGTCACAAGATAGGTTGCAAACTGGCTCACTGACAGAACCCGCACTGTGAAAGTAGCAGACTCCAAATCCGACTTCAGGACAGTGACAAGTGAAGTACCACAGGGTTCAGTCCTGGGTCCTCTCCTGTTTGGTAGCTACTTCTCTGGAGTACAGGCTAACACAGGTTTTTGGCTAACAAAGTTTGCAGATGACTGCCAACTAGGAGCCATAATCAAAACTCCTAACGATGTGGACATACTACAAAAGGGCCTCGCTGAGACAGATACCTAGTGTCAAAGCCATGGCCTCAAGCACAATGACAAAAAGTGTATTGTCATCCCCTTTGGTTCAAAACTCTGTACCCATGAACTACCACATAGCTGGTAATCTACTTAATGCTGAAAATGTGATAAGAGACCTTGGGACACAGGTGGACAGTAGTCTCTCCTTTGATAATCACATCGCCACAGTGGTCGGGAAATCCTTCTACATGGCTCACCTCCTCACAAAAGGTTTCTTAACCAGAAAAAAAGAGTTCATTGTTCCCCTCTACTCATCACTCATTAGCCCCATTATAAAGTACAATGCTCCTTTTTGTATGTACCTCAAAAGACATCTACAACAACTGGAAAGGCCACAGAAATACCTTACAAAGAGGATTACTGGTCTCAAACAGATGCCCTACGCAGATCGTCTTAAAAAAACTCCAGCTTTACTCCATCACATATCGGCTACTCAGAGGCGATCTCTGCTTAACATACAAAGCTATGTGAAAACCAGAGCTGTTAGACATGCTCCACTTAAAGAAATCCCAATCCCTCCAAGCTACACGCTCTAGGGACCTAAACCTTATTACCACAATAAACAGAACATGCTGGAGGGATAGATTCCTGTCCCAGAGACTTCCCATACTCTGGAACAGACTACCTATCTATGTCAAACAGAGCTCCTCATTAGCACTCTTCAAGAAAAATCTTGATGATTGGATGGGAGATAGGAAATTCACCCCAGGGATCACTTCTGTGGCTCTGCTCGACAGGGGCACAGTAAAATAATTTTCTTGGGTGGCGAATGCCAGGGTACATTTTTGGCTAGTACCCTCCTATGAACCTATGAACCTATATATCAGTATAAAACATGTTTCTTCCCTAGTAGAAATATTTTTAACAGATAACCTATATGCTTCATAGCAGTACTTACTGAATTAGCATGAATCCAAAAGAGTTAGCTGTCACAATGAAACCCAAATCATTTTTTTTTTGTTTATTAACTTCCTTAAGATTCATTGGTGTTAAAGATGAGTATCTTGGATTTTTTAAATAAAATACATAATATTACATTTACAAAAACAAAATCTTAACCCTGTGATGGTTGGCATTCACCCTTTGACTTCAGATAAACATTTAAATCATCAGCATCAGTTACATTTTGCATAATAAAACAATCTCTAGAGTATTTGTGAATTTAAATGTTTTTATCTGTTGGTATTGACAAACAACTATGTTAATAAAGATTTGGCACAAAACTGAGTCTTGTGAGGCTCCAGATCTAACAGGAATGTGTTCAGATTGAGTGTTTTGAATTTTAACACATTGTTCTCTTTTAGTCAGCCATTTCATAGTCCATCTAAAACAACAATTTACGTCAGATTTAGTTAAACTTTTCTGAATAACTTGGAATGGTAGTTAGTAAAAAGCTTTGGCAGAATCCAAATATATAACCCCCATGCCAGTCTAAGTTCTAAGGCTACTGCAATCTGTTCACAAAAGCTAATTAGATTACTCAGGAAAGATATTTTATCAATGAAACCAGGCTGTTCTAGGTCAATAATTCATAAACTAGTACTAGTTTTGCCCATGAGATCAATTAAACATCATTGTCTGGCCAAGGATGTTAAAGTGATTTGTTACTATTCTTACCTACATAGTTGTTTTAATGTTGTAAAGCCTTCTTCTGTGGTTTTACCATAATTTTTTCAAGATTTGCAATATTTTTTCTTTTCTTGTTGTTTTTATTTGTGTGATGCTCTGCCTCCATGTAATTCTGTGTGGAGTGCCCTCTGACCTTTAATGTCATGTTAGGCATTTCACCAAAACTATCAGTTCAGTACTTGAAAGTGATTTTGAGGATTGGTGTGTTGTTTCTAGTGACTGCAGTGATTTCTAAATTACTGTTTTAACTTCTGATATTGGAGTTCTAAATCCTTACAAGGATTTCCCTTATTTGAGTTCAGCAGGAAGTTTAAATTATGACAATGTTACTGCTGATAAGGTGTCATACCATAGTGAAATCCTGCTCTAAAATGACTATTTGACTACTAATCTTCTGTCTTATCCTTTACTATATCTTTTTGGCCACATACAATCTACCACACTTTCTAAAACTTTACATTACTATGAAAGTTCACTTTACCACTATCCTACTGTTATAAAAAAACTATTGATCTAAACCTTGTTAGTGTAAATACTCATTCTGATCTACCTTTGAATTTTTTTTTTTTATATCATTGTATTACCTGGATTAGAATGTGTTTGTATGATAACTATTCATATACATCATATCAATGTTTTGTTTTCTTGCTATTGTATGCTCAAACAGTCATTGTTTTTTTTTTCTCATTGTCACATGCTAGAATGATTCATCACACTATATATGTATGTATGTATGCATGCATACATGCCACCTTTTCTCTATTTTGTGGAACTTTTTTCCTTGGGCTTGCACTGAAAAAGGATTTTCCACCTAGTCAGACTTTCCCAGTCAACAAAAACAAATAAAAATACATTTTAGAACTCATGAATAGCATGGGTTCTGCTACGTTATAAATAATTCCTTTTGCTGATGATTACTACGTGAAATATATATTTTTTTCTAAACTGTATTTTTTTCTAAACTGGTGACTGCATCGCTTTCATTTTGTGGTCACACTTATTGTTATCACTGTTGGTTGACAGTGGTGCACTGTTGTTTTTCTTAATATTTTGAATGGCAGTATGTGTAAGGGTAAATTGTTTTTGTTTGGAATGGAGAAGATGAAAGAAGATACTTGAAAAGTAGAGTTGTGTAAATTGTAAAACACCCAGTGCAATACTGATTCGTTCACAAATAAAAGTGCTGTTGTATGAATTTCTTTTACTGTGACATAGAGCCAGCAATGTTTTCTCTGCTGCTTTTCTAGGTACAAATGGCAATCACAGCACCCATGGTCTGTGCTCACTGCAATGCCAATAAAACATCTTTATAGTTAGAGTTAGAACTTGATAGCAGTAGTAAAGTGAACATTTGGGAAATTCTAGCAGCTTACTGATTTGAAAGATCTATTTCTAGTTTTCTAAGAAAATGGGTATTTCAAAGTACTTGCAGGAAATCTGATAAGCTAGAATCTTTATCAGAATACTTATCAATTTATAATATATTGCTTAACACTGAAATGTCTGCTTCTAAGTCTAAAGTTGCAATAAGAAATGTGCCATCTTCTATAAAACAAAAAGATATAGTAGATTAACTTGTTTCACAATGGGGGAGGGGGATAACTTGCACAGTTTTCACTTTGATATCCCTCACTGAATTGCATACTATTTTTTCACAATTATTAAATCATTCTTATCTACAATGTTTTGTCATACAGTCCCTTAATAAAGCCCCATTTGTTAGTCAAGTGCGACCACAATCCTTTTTCAGGGAAACTTGGAAGCAATGGTTGGTTAGCTGACTTCAGTGCCACACAATAGGCAAATAAGAGCTGAAGGACTCAAACCTTGCACCACATGACCTACAGCTCACAGCCTGAGCGCACTGCGCCAACTGCAAAATTCACTTATTTATCCATTTGTGCGATTGCAGTGCCTGATGCACTTGATGGATTACCACTTTTGCCAAAAGCAGTCTAAGTTTTAGTATCAGCAGATTTCTGCACATAAACAGTTCCAAAAACAGTCTCAGTTTCATCAAATTCCAGGAAACATTTGTCCACAATATCATTCCAGGAAAACTGCTTGTGCATCATATAGTTTGTATAGTTTGTCTGCCTCAATCATCTGCAATATTTTTTTTTTCTGTTTCTAAACCTCTTTCCTCTATCACACAAGTTTAATTTTGTTTTCTGCTATATCTGTGCAGTGTGAGTTTGCCATTTATCCTGAAATGTTCTGTTGAGGACAGGTCAGATACTAATCTCTGCAAATAGCACACTGAATCTTTGAGAGTATAGCAGTTATGAAAGAATGCATACATGCTGCAGCAGCTATTGTTTCAAGTGTCTGGAAAGGATAAAAAAAGAATGTGCTTTCAGAGGCACATAACTTATCAAAAAACAGAAAGTTACATTAGCTTACTGATAAACTGATTGTCAAGTCCCAACAGTCCGTAATCAGCATAAATCTTTTTATTTTTCACCAATGTTAAGCGCTTTCATCTACTAGTCTGTAGATGAAAAATAAGGAGATTTATGCTGATTACAGACTGTTGGGACGTGACACATTTTATCAGTGAGCTAATTTAACTTTCTGTTTTTTGACAAGTCGGGGTTCACTGATTTACTTTTTTGGTGCTAGGCACATAACTTAGCTGAGACACTCTGCTTTTAACCTAGTAACACTGTTTTTCCTACACTAAGTATGCACAGCAGAACTGTTTGTTTCCAAGTTAGAAGTATGAACAAGCTATTCAGATGGCAGCTGCTTTTATGAATTCAGGGGGTAGCAGTCAGGGGCTAGTGGTAGTTTTTAGTTTCTTTAGTTATGTCTGTGTGTTGTGTAGCTACAGGTTTACAGCTTCCTTTTCTCTAGAAAAAGTATTAAATAAAATTAAGAATTCAATACACAGGAGGTTCAGATTCAAAAGTTTACTAGTGTACACCAGGAGGCAAAAAAACATACAAGTACAGAATTTTGTCTGACATGAAACAGGAAGCACACAATTTTATATAGGTTTAACATTCAAGCTATGCCCACCTTACTGACGTGATATGTCACAGGGCATCTACATCACTTTAGCTTACAAGCTTCTATTCATTTAATCTGTTGATGCTGCATATTAAAAAAAACTTTTCCTTTAGATACAATACGGCCTTGCTATCCAGCTGGTCAGTCATAATGTCTTTCTGTAAAGTTACTTGTTCAAGGTTTCATATCAGTTCGAATTCAATAGCAGCTTCAGTCTTTTAATGCATGTCTTTGTTCTCTATTACACTTCCTCACACAGCTGCGTGCTATCTAAGTAACACATATACAAGGCCAGATCATTCCAACAGGAAAGAGCAGAAGATTTCATTATTTCACATATTTAATTTCCTGACCCAGCAGATAATCACTTATGAAAAGCATAAACATTAAAACTTGCTAAGCTAGCATTCTTTCAGGGTCAGAGATCAGCTTTTGCTTCAAGCCACACTGCAGTTTCAAAACTACTTCACATTTAGACATGAATTAATTTTACTACTAGGTTCATAGGTTCATAGGTTCATACTATGCTATCTGCCCAAGGGCATTTATAAGCCTAGCCCATAGTTATGTGGCTTTCGCCACCCCTTTAGTTTGAATAAAAACTATGCCTATCATTTTTCTGTGCCTCTGTCAAGCAGTGACACTGAAGTAAATCTCCCATCCATTGGTCAAGATTCCTCTTGAACAAGGCCTGCTCTGCCTCACATGTACCGGGATTTTGTTCCACAGCATAGGGAGTCTCTGGGTGATGAATCTGTCCCTCCAGCACGTTCTATTTATAACCGTGTCAAGGTTTAAGTCTCCGCCCTTGTGGTTCTGAGGGATCTAGATTTTTGAGGTGAAGCATATTCATCAAATCTGGGTTTGACATGGCCTTATATGTCAGGCACAGGTCACCTCTGTATGAGACTGAATAAAGCTGGAGTTCTTTCAGTCGGGCAGCATAAGACATATTTTGAGACCCTTTATCCTTTTGGTGAGGAACTTTTGGGGCCTTTCAAGCTGCATCAGGTGTCTGGTCAGATACATTCGAGCGGGCATTGTACTCAATCATAGGTCTAATGAGTGATGAGTACAGAGGGACGATGACCTCCTTGATCTAGATGTGAATCCCTTCATGATCAGGTGGGCGATATAGAAGGTTTTCCTAACTACTTTAGCAACATGAGTGTCGACTACTGTCAACTTGGGTCCCCAGATCCCTGATGACTTTTCTGTGCTCAGTGGATTGTCACCTATATGGTAGCTAGGGGTAACCTTGTTTTCATTTTTGGCAGGCCATGGCTCTGGCACCAGTTATCCGTTTCTGTGAGGCCCTTCTGGAGGATATCTGTGTCAGATGTGTTGCAGTCATCTGCAAACTTTGTCAGCCATAACCCTCCTGTGTTTGCTTGTACTTCAGAAAAGTAGATGCCAACAACAAGTGGACCAGGACTGAGCCCTGTGGGACACCACTTGTGACAGGCTTTGAGTCTGACATGGCTCCAGCAACTCTGACCCTGTGGGTTAGCCAGTTTGCAACCCATCTTGTGATGTATGGGTTTACATTCAAGCTGATGAGTTTTTCGATGATACCTGAGTGGGGTATTGTGTGAAGGCCTTTGCCAGGTCGAGGTAGGCTGTATGGACTGCCTTTCCTCATCAATGGCCTTGGTGACTGTCTCGAAAAAGTCAACCAAGTTTAAGAGGCAGGATCTGCCTTTGACAAAGCCAAACTGGGTTGGATCCAAAGTCTGCAAGTTCCCTATGTCTTTATTTATGAGTTCCATTATGATCCTCTCCATGGCTTTGCAGATAAGGCTTGTCAAGCTAATGGGGGTAAATTCCAGGGTCTGTGTAGGCACCGCCCTTATGAAGTGGGACCACAGTCGCGTGCCACCTCCTTGGCACGTATCCTGAGGTGAGGCTAAGATTAAACAGCTGTCCTAACTGTGGGTTTAATTCCTCGTTGAGTTCATGGGGACACCATCCGGTCCCATGGATGCTGTGTTTTTGCCTTAGTGAGGGCAGTTCTCACCTGGGCATTGGAGATGTTTGGGGCTACAATCCTCTGGAATAGATATCTCTCCTTTGGGGGGGGAGAAGTTTGCACTGAACCTGTCAGCCAGTATGTTAGCAATGTGTGTAGGTTCAGTAATTTTCACATCATTTTGAACTAATTCTGAGCATATCTGGGAGTTTCCTCCTAGGTTTCTAACATAGCTAAAGAAGGCCTTATGATTGTCTTTAGAGTCCTTGGCGATTTTTCTCTCAAAATTTGCCTTTGATGATTTTATGAGAGCTCTTAGTTTTACTTATAATGATCAAAGGTGTCTTACCTTTCAATGATTTTGCTCTATCTTGTAGTAGCTTCCTCCTTTTGTTGTAGAGCTTGTTTATGGCTGGGGTCCACCAGACTGGACGCTTGCCTTTGGTACAGAGAGTCTTAGTTTTGTTTGGGATTGCCTGATCCATGCAGTCCTGTAGGTGCTGGTAGAAGGCATTTGTAAGTGATTCAGCGGTTTGAGTAATGTTTACCACTGGCTCAGGGGCCTTAAAGGAGACCACACTAGTTTTTAGAAGTGTGAAATCGGCTTTTGAGAAGTTTTTCACTGTGGACGAGGACCTCCAGCGAGATTAGTTTATGATCTGATCTCACCAGTGAGGGGTATACTTCCGGTGTTGAACATTTTGATCCCATGTTCGTGATGATGAGATCAAGTATGTTTTCACCTCTTGTGGGGATGGTGACTAGTTGTTCCATGGCATTTGAGTTTATGAACTCCAGGAATCTTTGGGTTAGAGTGTTCGGGCTTGAGTAATGTTCCCAGTCTATATTAGGGTAGTTGAAGTCACCTAGTATGATGGTGTTTGGAGATACATTTATCCCCTCCAATGTTTTCAGGAAGGCCATGTGAGGTTCCTGAGTTTGAGAGGGTGATTAATAGAATAAACTATATGATTAATAGAATAAAATGCATTATATACTACTTTGCTTTTAAACTAGCATTTCTCATGTATTCAAATACACATTTTTCTAACAAAAAGCAAGTCCTTTTTGTAAATGAGGTCTCAGTATAGCAAGCAACATGCCTCATTTATGATGCAAATGTCCCCCTACCACCAGACTAAAACTATATTTCTTTTCTGAAATAAAATTATTGTTATAGTGAGACCACAATGCTTAGTTTAGGTTCACATGAATAGGATATCTAACTTCAGCTACTATAGCAATCAGTTATTCCTTCATGTAAAATCAAGTGAGTCCTGCTGATTTTGCTGATGTATTAAGTACTAGCATTTCTTGTTACAGCATCTTTAATTGATGGCAGGTGTGTACCCAAGAAGACTGAATGTTGTAATTAAATCAGAAGGTGGTTCCACAAAGTATTAGTTTAGGGTGTGCACACTTATGCAATCAGTTTACTGGAATATTTTTTTTTATTTTTTATATTTTTCCCCTAACAGATTTGTTTGTTTTTCAATTGAATAGGTCACATTAAAGGTGGGAAACGTTTGTGGTCACATTTTTTTATATCGCAAAAAACTAGCACTGTACCAGCGGTGTGTTCACTTTTTATATCCACGGTATATATATCAGCTGAAAACATATACTTTGTGCCCAGCTTCTTTTCACAGTTTCTTTTTTAATGTCTGGAAAAAAGCCATTTGGATAAATATAGAAAAGACCATTTTATCAGCACATTTAAATGTATCTGAAAAGTACCACACTTAAAACATTTAAACTTTTATGTACAGAATTAGGGACAGAGCAAACACAGAATTGGGGGAAAAGCCCCAAATCAGGAAAATATATTTACTTCTATTTTCTTAAAATAATTTCTATCAAATGAAAGATAAAGCCAAAGTTCTTAACACATAGTATAACACACAACTCCTAACAGGAAGACAGGGAAGAATAAAGAGGACACTGAGTGAATAATTAACTATATACTGCAATGGTTTAATACACCCCAGTGAATCATGCTAGCTTCAGGCTACATCTGCCAAAGCAACACTGAGATTATTTAGTTAAACATTCATGTGGGCCTTTTTCAGGGAAGACCTACTTCAGATGGCACCAACTTTTATCTCTTGTGTACTCTGCATCCTTTCTGTAAGATTATACACAGTGTTAAGAGCTGAATAAATAGGAAACTACCCTTATTTGATGCTGGAAGATCAAAAGACTGTGGATTCTATTCCCACCCCAAAATAGCAGCCCAAGCTAAATGGCATTTTAAGTCATAAAATGATTTCACACTCTTGAACAAAAGTTGGAGATGAATGTCTAAGATGATGAATCTCTTGCTGATCCCAGCAGGAAGACAGGACTGATTATAAAAGTTTTATAACAGGGCAGGGTACACACCTACACTGAATATTAATGTTCCATGTTTCTTTTAGTGTACTTTGTTGTGATCATATTTACTGTACCTTCCTAGATAACAGCAGCAGTAAGCAGTCGTGACACATTTATTTAAAACAGCTGTTGACGTGCTTCTTCTTAAAGGGCCTGAATGTGTTTAAGACCATAAAGAGAGGAATTAGTGTGTGTATATATTTAAAAGAAATAAACTTGTATTAGTAATGTTTATATTTTTCTTATTTGTTGTACTCTTAACATCTCTCTAGCATGGCCACTGCAGTTCCATTTTTTGGCAGTATTGTCTGTGGGCACCTAAAATTATAAGAAAATAAAAAACATAAGATTAACATTTTTAGCTAGGGTAGAATGCTTGGACTTACATTACAATGATCTAAAAAAAAATAAGCAGGCAGCGTTCCAGACACATACATTGTGTTAAATCAGTATCTGTGGTACTTCAGAATCAGACTCAGTACATGTAAAATGGAATGCCTGGGATATAATTTCTGTTTATTGGTCCGCGACTGGTACTCTAACTTAGATTTGCTTAAGCTTTTTGGTTCTTCTCCATATGCGTCCTCCTTTTCTGGAAAATTACATAATTGCTTAAAATATTTTGTGCATAGAAATAAGGAGAGTACTGCATTTGAGTGCTTGGCTATGATTAATTGATTTTAACTGTGTTGCAGGAATATTAACTGAACTGGAAGTTAGTCAGTGTTTGCTGAATTTTGTTATTTGCTAGTAATTACAGTTGTGGGTGTAGCCACATTCTTTGATTTCCTGTCCTTGCCTATTTAAGTGGTACAGTGTGAAATATTTTCTGCTTAAAAACCTCAGCTTTGGCCGGCTAAGAACTTGCTGTATTCAACTGGACGTATAAGAGAATTTAAGTACCTTTATCTGCACTTTTTTTTCAAAAAATACAGTATTTAAATTGATTTTAACTGTGTTGCAGGAATATTAACTGAACTGGAAGTTAGTCAGTGTTTGCTGAATTTTGTTATTTGCTAGTAATTACAGATGTGGGGTAGCCACATTCTTTGATTTCCTGTCCTTGCCTATTTAAGTGGTAGAATGTGAAATATTTTCTGCTTAAAATCCTCAGCTTTGGCTGGCTAAGAACTTGCTATATTCAACTGGACGTATAAGAGAATTTAAGTACCTTTATCTGCACTTTTTTTTTCAAAAAATACAGTATTTAAATTGATTTTTACTGTGTTGCAGGAATATTAACTAAACTGGAAGTTAGTCAGTGTTTGATGAATTTTGTTATTTGCTAGTAATTACAGGTGTGGGGGTAGCCACATTCCTTGATTTCCTGTCCTTGCCTATTTAAGTAGTACAGTGTGAAATATTTTATGCTTAAAAACTTCAGCTTTGGCCGGCTAAGAACTTGCTGTATTCAACTGGACGTATAAGAGAATTTAAGTACCTTTATCTGCACTTTTTTTCAAAAAATACAGTATTTAAATTGATTTTAACTGTGTTGCAGGAATATTAACTGAACTGGAAGTTAGTCAGTGTTTGCTGAATTTTGTTATTTGCTAGTAATTACAGGTGTGGGGGTAGCCACATTCTTTGATTTCCTGTCCTTGCCTATTTAAGTGGTACAGTGTGAAATATTTTCTGCTTAAAAACCTCAGTTTTGGCTGGCTAAGAACTTGCTGTATTCAACTGGACATATAAGAGAATTTAAGTACCTTTATCTGCACTTTTGTTTTCAAAAAAATACAGTTTTTAAATTGATTTTAACTTCCAGTTCAATTAATATTCCTGCAACACAGTTAGTTAGTGTTTGCTGAATTTTGTTATTTGCTAGTAATTACAGGTGTGGGGGTAGCCACATTCTTTGATTTCCTGTCCTTGCCTATTTAAGTGGTACAGTGTGAAATATTTTCTGCTTAAAAACCTCAGCTTTGGCTGGCTAAGAACTTGCTGTATTCAACTGGACATATAAGAGAATTTAAGTACCTTTATCTGCACTTTTTTTTTTCAAAAAATACAGTATTTAAATTGATTTTAACTGTGTTGCAGGAATATTAACTGAACTGGAAGTTTTGACTTTGCTCTTCAGTTAGACCCACCTACCCTCCCTGTTTTTGTTTTGCTGTTAATCTTAGTGGCCTTGAAACTGCCCGCCCCTCTTGTAAATTTGTGATTGGATACTCCTTCTGGGCCCATCTCATTTGCTCACTCAACTGAGTGCAGTGAGATCATATTCTGATTTCAGGCACTCCTACTGTGTACAAAGAGAGCATCTGGGAAACAGAAAAAAAAATTAAGCTTGTTTCCTGCCTTTCCTGTTAAGTGGTATAGAATATTTGTAGGCTTCTGAGCCCCCAAGCCCTTCTGTGTTGGAGGGAAGCCTTCTAGCTTAGTTTTTTTTCTTATAACTAGCCAGTTTTCTAGTTTCAGCACTCAAATCTGTTTCTTTGATCTCAGCACTTGTTCAGAAAAAAAAAAAAATTTCATCTGCTTTTAGTGTACTTGTGTTTCTACCTACTTTATTTTACTTTTGCATCATCTTAAAAGTACTCAATTGTATTTATTACTGCTTGGTGTAACTCATTCTAAGCCTTTTGGTTTAAACACTTGGGCTTCGGATCAGTTGTTTTGCACTGAAAGGGTTTGTGGTCTGCACTGTAGTGGCAGAACAAGTAGCTTACATCCTTCTAGGTTGGGAACTGCTGATTGAGGGCTCAGTGTCTGTTATTCTAAAAGTGTATTAATTCTGGTTTAAGCACTTGGGCTTTCAGGCCAGTTATTTTACATTAAGAGGGTTCGTGGTCTGCACTCTTGTGGGAGGAGAGGCTGGACTCTGCCCTTCTGAGCTGGGAATTTCTGGTTAAAGGCTTATAGTGCATGCATATCTGAACTGCTTCTTACTGAAGTTAGTGTGCCTTGTTTGCTGTGGCATAGACTGGATTCGGGCCTGCTGGATCTAGCTTTGTTTGTGTAACTTGAGCACTAATCCAGGCATTCTCTAAAGTATTCAATTGTATTTATTACTGCTTGGTAGTAACTTGATTAAAGTGTAGCTATCATTCTAAGTCTTTTGGATTAAGCACTTGGGCTTCAGACCAGTTGTTTTACATTAGGAAGGGTTGTGGCATGCACTGTGGTGGCAGGACAGGTAGCTTTCATCCTTCTAAGTTGGGAACTGCTGATTGAGAGCCCAGTGTCTGTTATTCTTAAAGTGTATTAGTTCTGGTTTAAGCACTTGGGCTTCAGGCCAGTTATTTTACATTAAGAATGTTCGTGGTCTGCACTCTTGTGGGAGAAGAGGCTGGACTCTGCCCTTCTGAGCTGGGAATTTCTGGTTAAAGGTTTATAGTGCCTGAATATTTGAACTGTATCTTACTGAAATTGGTACACCTTGTTTGCTGAAGCATAGACTAGATCCAGGCCTGCTGAATCTAGCTTTGTTTATATGCTTGTTGTTTGTTTGCTTGTTATTTCCCTGGAATGCTAATTCCACCTAATACGCGGCTTCTCAGCGCTTCTGTGGCTCACTAGTGATATATGCATTGCTTACTGTACTTATTTATTTTATTTTTATTTAACATTTGTTGACCGGGAATGTCCAACTAGGTTCCACAGAGCCTGTTTTCAGCGGAGGCCTGGGGAGAAATGCTCCAGATGCATGTCTTTGGAATGTGGGAGGAAACCGGAGTACCCGGAGGAAACCCACGCGAACACAGGGAGAACATGCAAACTCCACACAGAAGGCACCCCAGCCGAGAATTGAACCGGAGAACCTCTTGCTGTGAGGTGACAATGTTAACCGCTGCACCACTGTGCTGCCCATTACCTTATTCCTTATTCCTTATTTCCTTGTTTCACTTGAAAGAAAGTTACTGTTTGTCGTTTTTGCATTTAAGTTACCTGTAACACATTGCACTTAAGTTACCTGGCACTTGCTCACTAAAACAATTATATAAGTCAGCACTAAAAATTAAAAGCACTACACCCTCACTCCCCACTGGCCCTTGTTTTCAATTATTAAGGAATTCCCAATATTATTCTAGCATGTCCAAAGGTCAGTTGTCAATCTCCTCTCCGGTCCAGCTGGTGAATCTGGGAATCTTGAGGCAATGTTACAACTGCCTCATGTACACAGACAACCCTCTCCTCCTCCCAACAAATTCCAACACATGTGAGAGATGCAACCATATAGCCAAACTGGAGGCTAAGCTCTCTCAACTCAGTACTGGCATAACCAGTCAGGAGGAGAAGGAAACCACACTCACTACAATTCCAGTCTCACATAGACCTACCATGACAGCAAACCAAACACATAATCACACAAAAACATACTGAGGCTCTAAATAAAGATCTGCCTAAGCAGCACAGACCTCCAAAGCAGACACCCAAGCAACCGCTACCCCAAAACAAAACACGTGCAACACATATCTCACAAAGCCAGTGTGACGAACAGTCACAGCCCTTAAGACTAAACAACACACTTGATACACTTGTAATAGGTGACTCTATCGTCAGGCACACTGATGTCCCGCTCACCAGGCTGAACAAGGAGAGGGTCACGGTGAGCAGCCTGTCGGGTGCTAGGATCTGCCACATAACACAAGCACTCAGGTCACTCCAAGGCAAGTACAAATATGACTCAGTCATTGTCCATGCTGGTGTGAATGACCTGAGACATACCTCCCTGGACTACATGAAAAGAGACATAAAGGAGCTCTCTGAGCATGTAGCCCAGGCTGGTATGACCCTGACCTTGAGTAGCATCTTACCCTCACTAAGAATGATGCCACAATATGAAGACAAGATGATCAATTTCAACAACTGGCTTAAGTACTGGTGTCATTCAAAGGGGATCCAATGCCTGTCAGCTTGGGATGATATGCTCGACAAGCCATGATGCTTCGCTAGGGACGGCTTGCACCTGTCACCCCTGGGCTTTTGGATATTGGCAAAGGCTCTTGCTACCCCCATAGTGCCTTTTTTAGGCAAGGCTCAAAAGACAAACCCACCTCCATAGGTATCACAAGGGATAAGAAACTAAGAGTAATGCTACTCAATGCCAGAAGTCTAAACCTCAAGATGCACGCACTCAAAACTCTCCTTAGCATGGAGAACATTGATATCTGTGCAGTAACAGAAATCTGGTTCAGGGCTCCCGAGAGCACCCCAACACTACCAGGTTATACCTCATACCATGCTATTTGGCCCCAAAACTTGGACCAAACCACAAAAGGAGGGGGAGTATCGATATTCATCAAAGATACCCACACCTCCAGGTTGGTGGCAAAGCACGAAGCATCAGAGACTATCCATGTGCAACTAACAGTGGGTAAAACTGCCTTCCAGTTTATAGCCTGCTACAGACCACCCTTCCAAACCCAGGAACCCCAATCGGCCTTCCTGAGAACACTGGAAAATATGAAGGTCTCTCCAAACACCATTATATTGGGCGACTTCAACTACCCAAACATAGACTGGGAGCATTACTCTAGCTCCAACACCCTAGCCCAAAGGTTCCTAGAATTTATAAACTCAAATGCTATGGAACAACTTGTTACCACTCCCACAAGAGGGGAAAACATACTGGACCTGATCATCACCAACATGGGGACTCTATGCTCCAGACCAGAAGTGTATTCCTCACTGGTAAAATCAGACCATAAACTAATCTCACTGGATATTCACATCCCGACCCCACCCCCTGCCCAGAAAACTACAGTGAAAAACTTCTCTAAAGCAAATTTCACACTCCTCAAAACTGAGGTGGAATCCTTCAAAGCCCCCAGGCCTGTGGAAAATACAGCCCAGACTGCAGAATCCTTTATAAATGCATTCTATGAACACCTTCAGGAATGCATGGATCATGCAATCCCAAATAAAACCAAGACCCAATCCTCCAAAGGCAGACGTCCTGTCTGGTGGACCCCAGCCATAAACAAACTATACAATAGAAGGAGGAAGCTACTAAATGATAGAGCAAATTCCCAAAAAGGGAAGGCATCACTGATCAGTATTAGCAAAACACTACGGGCACTCATAAAATTGTCTAAGGCCAGCTTCGTGAGAAATTGCACAGGACACTAAGGATAATCACAAGGCTTTCTTTAGTTATGTTAGGAACCTGGGTGGTAATTCCCAGATATGCTCAGAATTAGTCCAAAATGACAAAAAATACACTGAACCCACAAACATTGCCAACATCCTAGCTGACAGGTTCAGCACAAACTCCCCTTCACTCCCCACCAAAAGGGCAAATATCTATCCCAGCAGAGTGCTGCCCCCCTAACATCTCAGATGCTCAGGTAAGAGCCGCCCTCTCCTAAGCAAAAAACACAGCATCAGTGGGACCAGACGGTGTCCCGGGCTGCGTCCTACATGAACTCCAAGAAGAGCTAAACCCAAACATAAAACTACTGTTCAATCTCAGCCTTACTACAGGATATGTACCCAAAGAGTGGCGTACAGCAACAGTGGTCTCTCTCCATAAAGGTGGTGCCTCAACGTATCCTGGGAACTATCGCCCCATAAGCCTGACTAGCTTGGTCTGCACAGCTATGGAAAGGATCATCATGGACCTCATAAATAAAGATATTGGGGACCTACAGACACTGGATCCTACCCAGTTCAGCTTTGTTAAGGGCAGATCCTGCCTCTTAAACCTGGTTGATTTCTTTGAAACAGTCACCAAGGCCATTGACGAGGGGAAGGTGGTCCACACAGCCTACCTGGACCTCGCAAAAGCCTTCTATACAATACCCCACTCGGACATTATAGATAAGCTCACCAGCTTAAATATAAACCCCTATGTCACTAGATGGATTGCAAACTGGCTCAAGGACAGAACCCACATGGTTAGAATTGCTGGAGCCATGTCAGACTCCAAACCAGTTACAAGTGGTGTCCCACAAGGCTCAGTCCTGGGACCTCTCTTGTTCGGTATATATTTCTTGGAGGTACAGGCCAACATGGAAGGACTGTGGCTGACCAAGTTCGCAGATGACTGCAAACTGGGTGCCATAATCAACTCTCCAGCCGACACAAGCATCCTCCAAAAGGGCCTCATAGAAACAGACAACTGGTGCCAGAGCCATGGCCTCAAACTAAATGCCAAAATGTTTATAGTCATCCCCTTTGGCAAAAACAAAGTGCCCACAAATTACCACATAGGTGGTAATCCATTAAGTACAGAAGAAGTAATTAGGGACCTGGGGACCCAAGTTGACAGCAATCTCTCATTTGACAACCATGTGGCCAAAGTGGTTAGAAAAACATTTTATATAGCCCACCTAATCATGAAGGGATTCACATCTAGATCAGAGGAGGTCATCGTGCCTCTTTACTCATCCTTCATCAGGCCCATAATTGAGTACAATGCCCCTTTTGGGATGTACCTTACCAGACACCTGCAGCAACTGGAAAGACCCCAAAAGTACCTCACCAAGAGGATCAAAGGGCTCAAATAGATGCCATATGCTGCCCGGTTAAAGAAACTCCAGCTCTACTCAGTGGCATAACGCCTGTTCAGAGGCGATCTGTGCCTGACGTATAAAGCCATGTCCAACCCAGAATTAATGGACATGCTGCACCTCAGAAAATCCAAATCCCATCGAGCTATCCGCTTGAGAGACTTGTACCTCAGCACTGAAATAAATAGGACATGCTGGAGGGACAGATTCATAACCCAGAGGCTCCCTTCACTCTGGAATAAAATCCCAGTCCAGGTTAGGCAGAGTCCCTCATTGACTCTCTTCAAGAGGAATCTTGATGAGTGGATGGGAGATCTTAGGTTTACCCCGGGTATCACTTCTGTGTCACTGTTAGACAGAGGCACAGTATACTAACCTTGAAAAAGGGCATAGCAAAATAAATTTAAAATGGGTGGCGAAAGCCAAACACATTCTGGCTAGGCTTATAAATGCCCTAGGGCAGGTAGCCTAGAATGAACCTATGAACCTATGAACCTATGACAATGGTTACACTATGATGGTATTTGGTATATCTGTTGGGGCATTTTGTATATATTTTGGGGCATTCTGTATCATTTGTGTGCCAGAAATAGGTCTCTGAAATAATAGCCTGTAGTTTACATCCACAGAAATCAATAGCATTAAACACTACATGTCTACACACACACACACACACACACACACACACACACACACACACACACACACACACACACACACACACACACACACACACACACACACACACACACACACACTCTCTCTCTCTCACTTCACTTGGTGGTGGTAGTGACTGTAAGATCATGTGCAAGTTCTTGGCTATTAAGATGTGAAAGAAATACAATAATGTAACCATGGACATTTATTTTACTTAAACAATGTAGGCTGACAGCAGTTTCTCTGGACAGACAGTGAGTTGGACTGGGGGGCAATGCCTATGTGTGAATAGCTGCAGTTCTGTTTTGCTTTGCAAGAGTAATGTTGATTTCACTGAAGTAAGATCGAGCAAGTTCTGAAACCTGACTATGATTTATGGGGGGGTATACTCCCCTTCATGACAGTGTCTTTTTCTGCCTTTAACCTGACAAGATCAAGTCGTATACTGTGGTTGGGGCTGTGTGTGACTGAACAAATGGCCCTGATGCTTACTGTTTTAAGCCTAGCTTTGCAAAAGTATGTCTGTACTTTAAGATGGATGTACAATAATTAGCAAGCTTGAGTAGTTCATGCATGTTTCATATCTGTTCATTCGCTATACTGAATGTTTATTTAATATGCTGAGCTTTTCTTCCTGGACATTGTTGACATTGACAAGGGATTTTTGTTTTATAAAACAGTGTTGCATTGTGGAAACTCAAGTAAATAAAAGTAAAATACATGAAATGTACTCGCTGACAGAAGCATTAGTCACAGCTTGTAAGTATGCAATGCAGCTGTTACTGTTATTTGTACTTTAATCCTGACAGGTAAAAAACAGCTACTTTACTTAGGTAATGGGGGGTGTTTGTGAATTCATTGAGGTGACTGGCCTTCTTTACTGTCGAAATTATGGCTTTGCAAGATAACTGTTTATTTGGGTGAAGTCGGCTGCTTTGCCAAACTAAGTTGGGGGGGTATTTGAAAATGAAATGATTGGCCCCACTGCTAACTGTTAAGACTGCAGTTGGATGGGGTGAGATGGATTGAGTACAAGTGCTGACCTCTGGATAATGTTTATGTAAAAGATGCAGCTACATTATTGTTTTGCTTTCTGATTTCAGAGGTCAAGCCAGGTACTTCTAGTAGCCTATTGGGATGGGGGATTATCATGTCAGTGTGAGAATGAAATAACTGGCCTTTTACTGTTGTAATTCTGGCTTTGCAAAACTAATGTGCCTGAGAGAGTAAGCAATATGCATACAGGCTGTGACTATTGTCTTTGTGCAGAGCATGTATTTTGATGCTGGAAGGATTAAAGCAGAAACTGTAGTGGTGGTCAATGAAATGACTGCCCCTATTTTATTTTTAGTCCTGCAAAGCCAGAATTAAGACAAAATGCAAGCTGTGACAGTCTGTGCATCACAAATGCATTATTATGGTCTTTTAAATCCTGGCAGGGCCAAGCCAGATCGTTGGTAGGTCATGGCTGCGTCAGACTGTCAATGAAATGAGTGCTGTTTCTGAAGCTGTACTTTAACATGTATACAACAGTGGCACTTAAATAATTTCTGCAATATCTTCATTTCAGAGTTACAACAACTACGATAACCAGAATGAGTGAGCAGTGTCTTACAGTGGCCTATATGAAATCTATTAATTTTAAAGACTTAACTCTGAGTGAAAAGTTAAGAATCAAGAGGACTGGAAGAACCACACCTGATCTGAAGATGGAGTTTCCAGGTACAAGTAGGTCAGGAACATACACACGCAGCTTCAACAGGTCAGTGTATGACAAACACACCTGGATCTGTAGTTGTGAGGAAAGAAACAGCTTGTACTGCTTCCCATGTTTGTTGTTTAGTGGAGATGATGCCTGGACATCAAAGGGTATGAATGACCTGAAGAAAATGGAAGAAAAGTTCAGAAAGCATGAACAATCTGATAAACATTTTGACAACCAAATGAGTCTAGCAGTGTTGGGAACTGTGGATATCAGGTCTCAGTTAAGTAGTGGATACCAGTTATCAGTAGAAAGACACAACAAGAAAGTGGAAGAAAACCGTCATGTTCTATCACTTATAACAGACTGCATCCAGCTGTGTGCTGAAGAAGAAGTTGCTTTAAGAGGCCAGAGTCACTAAGTGCAGGAATGTTCTGGAGACTGATAGACTTCAGCTGCAAAATTGATCAGCAGTTGGCTGAACACTTGAGAACTTCAACTGTTTTTAAAGGAACATCAAAAAACGTTCAAAATAAACTCCTGGACTGCATGCTAACAATATGCAGGAAGAAATAAAAAAGGAGATTCATACTGCAAAATTTGTAGCATTAATTGCAGATGAAACCACTGATGTTGCTGGGTTATGGCAAATTGCTGTTGTGTTCCGTTACATTGTCAATGGGCAGGTGTTGGAACATTTTTGGGGTTACTTTACACAACCTGGACAGACAGCAGGACATATTGCTGGTGTGATAAAACAACAGTTGAAGGAAGTAGTAGGAGACCAGCATGAAAAAGTGATTGCTCAGAGTTATGATGGTGCATCTGTTATGAGTGGTGTTCAGCATGGTGTCCAGACCATCATAAGAGGAGAGTTTAAACACGCTTACTATGTACACTGCTATGCCCACCAACTTAATCTGGTAATGCAAAGAGCCACACAACAAAATACTGAAGCAAGGACATTTTTTTTAACACTTGGTGGAATTCCAGCCTTTTTCAGTCGTTCAGTTCGAAGACAAGCTGCTCTGGATAGTATAGTATCACGACACATGCCAAGAGTGTCAGGAACATGGTGGAATTTTAGCATCCATACTGTAAATGCAGTGTACGAGAACTTGGAGTCGCTGTCGGAGTGCTTCCTTTATTTGTACAAGTGTCCTACATTTGCTGCAGCAACTGTACAGGAAGCAAGTGGGCTATGGCGAACAGTTGAAGATGATGAATTTAAATTTTGGCTTGCTGTTTTCCATCGTATAATGCCCCATGTTGACATTCTGTACAGGCAACTTCAGTGTCATACCACAGATGCAACCGCTGTTGAAAAGGATGTGCACACATTTTTGAATTAAATTGACGGTGTAAGATTGGATATCGACGGTATTGCAGAACAGTTTCTATAGACAGAACATCCTGTCAAGACGTATATGAGGGCCATCAGCTTCCCAACCACTGCATGAGACATTGTCAATTGCTGCAAAGGAAGTGTGTGATGTCATAAAGTTCCAGGCAACATCACAATTTCAACAAACTGGCCATCTTCAAGCTTCTCAGTTACTTCTGCCTGAAAAGTTTTCAGCATACATAAGAAAGTTTCCAGAAAATATTTTCACAGCAACAATAGACAACTATCCATTCCTGTTGAGGGGACAACTTAGAACAGAACTTGGAGGGGTGTATCAACGTGAAGACTTTGCAGCAACTGGCAGTGCAGTCCAGATGTTAAAATTCTTGGTGGACAACTCCTTAACCAGTGTGTTTTCACAGATTTACAATACATTGTTAATTATAGCCACCACACCAATGTCAACTGCTGAGGCAGAAAGGTGTTTCTCAACATTGAAAAGAATTAAAATGGTTCTTCGTAGTACAATGGGGCAAGAAAGATTGAATGCAGAGTTAACGCGGAGTATAACTAACTTCAACCAAAGAGTTATTGATTTGTTTGCGCAAAATAAAGACAGATGAATGGACTTTATCTATAAGTAACAGAGGAACACAATACACAGAGGAACACAATAGAGGAACTTATTTGGTACTATACTGCAAGCACTTATGTAACCCAGCCACTGGGGATGGACAAGCCAGTGCATTTCTTCATGCTGGTCCCAAGCCCGGATAAATAGGGAAGGTTACGTCAGGAAGGGCATCAATATAACCTCTGCCAAATGACATATGCAGACAACGATTTCCATACCGGATTGGTCGAGGCCCGGGTTAACCATGACCACCACCAGCACTGTTAGCCAACTGGGCACTGGTGGAAATTAGGCTACTGTTGTCCGAAGGAGAAGAGGGGGAAGGCATGCCCAAAGGCAAGATTGTGTTGATTTGGACATGTGCTGAGGAGGGATGCTGGGTATATTGGGAAAAGGGTGCTAAGCATGGAGCTGCCAGGGAAGAAGAAAAGAGGAAGGCCTCATAAGGTTTATGGATGTGGTGAGAGAGGACATGCAGGTGGTTAGTGTGACAGAGCAAGATGCAGAGGAAAGGAAGAAATGGAAACAGATCTGCTGTGGCAACCCCTAATGATAACAGCTGAAAGAGAGGACTACAAGCACTTATTTGGAACCAGGTGGGGTCACGTGAATAGTATTTGCTTGGAAAACTTTAAACTGTCCCTTTTGAGCCTCGATGAAAAGGAGGAAAAAAGAAATCCAGTATGACCTGATGTGTTCCAGACCAGACCACAGCTTCTCCTCAGGTGCAGAAACAGAGGAAGAAGTACTGTTTGCAGCATACCACAGAGGTAAGTGTTCAAACCAACCGGTATATATATATATATATATATATATATATATATATATATATATATATATATATATATATATATATATATATATATATATATATATATATATATATATATATATATATATATATGGGTCCCCTTGACTTCATCGACACGCTGAAACACCGACACTAAGAAGACCGACTCGAGAAGATCAATGAGACAGATGATCGACAATGTGAAATCCCGACAGCCGAAACACCGACATGGGCAACGTTTGAGCGTGAGTCGGTAAGTGTGCGATAGTGAGAGATTTAGCATTAGGGAGTGGACAGGTAAGTGTGTGCTAGTGAGAGATTTAGCATTAGGGAGTGGACAGGTAAGTGTGTGCTAGTGAGGGATTTAGCATTAGGGAGCGGACAGGTAAGTGTGAGATAGTGTGGGATTTAGGGTTACGGTGCGGGAAAGGTGAGTGTGCGGTAGTGATGGACTTTAGGTGTAGTGGTGGGTTAAGTGAGTCAGGGTTAGGGTGCGGGTAGGGTAAGTGTGTGATAGTGACGGAATGTAGGTTTAGTGGTGGGTTAAGTGAGTTAGGGTTAGGGTGCGGGTAGGGTAAGTGTGCGGTAGTGTTGGACCTTAGGGTTAGGGTTTGGGTTAGGGTTAGTGCATGTATAGTTGTGTGTTATGTGTAGTTTATGTTTTGTGTGTCGGTATTTTGGGTGTCGGTGTTTTGGGTGTCGGTGTTATGGTGTTCGGTTTTGTGAGTTGTCGGTTTTGTGCGTTTTTGGTGTTTTGGTGTCATTGTTTTGAGTGTTGGGTTTGTGGCGTGTCGGTGTTGTGATAGGGATCCATATATATATATATATATATATATATATATATATATATATATATATATATATATGTAACAATGTGTGCTGTGTAGAGTATTCAGCATGCGCCATAGTGACTGAGCATTTATTTCATGTAAATTAGTAAGCATGTCCAGCATTGATCCCATTGTGACATAGCCCCACCCCTTTTAGTTGGTCACACCCCTCACCATTGGCCCCACCCATTCAGATGTCTCCTGCAGCCCCCCTTTGATTTGAAGTCACCAGCCACCACTGCAGTTGACTATCTACTGGGTGACATACAGATTTGTACTTAACCTCTTGAGTTTGACTACAATGCCTGCGTGGGGTATGGCATCAAAAGCCTTGGCCAGGTCAAGGTAGGTAGTGTGAATGATTTTGCCCTCATCCATTGCTTTGCTTTAGTGACCTTTTCAAAGCAGTCCACCAGGTTGAATAGGCATGATCTGCCCTTGACGAAAACAAAGTGGGTTGGGTGCAGTGTCTGAAGGTTTACTATATCTCTATTTATCATATCTATGATTATATTTTCCATGGCTTTACATACAGGAGTAGTGCAACTTATGGGGCTGAAGTTTCTAGGTTCTGCAGATGGCCCACCTTTGAGCAGAGTGATGACTGTTGCCTTTCTCCATTCCTGAGGCATGAAGCTTGTTTGGAGGCTACAGTTAAATAGTATTTCCAGAGGCCCTGACAGGTCATGTTTCATGCTATTTAGAAGGCATCTTAGGATATTGTCTGGGCCCATTGATGCAGTGTTCTTGGTCTGAGACAGAGCATTAAGGACCTGTTCCCTAGTGATAGTAGAGGAAGTTATTTTTGATGATATTTCCTGAGGGAAGGTTGTGGGAGAGACAGGAGCAAAGTTGGAGCTGATGTTTGCTATATCTTCTGGCTCAGTATATGTGACTCCATTTACAATGAGCTCTGAACACAATTGTGTATTGCCTTTGAGGTTTGTGGACATAGCTAATGAATGCTTTGTGGTTGTCCTTGGCCTGGGAGGCCAAACTTACCTCAAATCTGGCTTTGGTAGACTTTATTTGCCTTCTGAGTTGTTTGTTTATTTTGATGAGTGCTTTTATCCTGCTGGTTGCTGCACCTCCTAATTTTCTTCTACCTGTTATACAGCCGATTGATTTTTGTGATTCCACCAGGGTGACTTGTTTTTTGAGTTAGTCCTGTACTTCTTCCTGGTGGGTACAATTTTTGCCATGATTTTCTTCCTTCTGTTATGCAGCCTATTGATTTTGTGCTGTATAATTTTTCTAAACATTGCTGATTAATGCTGAATGTATCATATCAATATGAGTTTGTGTTGTAGTATATTTCCTGTAATAATTGCATATAATACTTTTATGAGAATTGTGCAATACTAAAAGTTTAAAATGCCACATTCTTGTGGCTTGCTGGCACCTCTCCTTTACTTGTTTATTTTTATCTGTAGCTTCTCTAACATCTTTACCCCTTTCTATATCTAATGTTGTCTAGAATACTTTTCATATCTTAATACTTTTTCATGTACAATGTGTTGTATAGGTTATATCACTTTTCAGTAGCTTTCTCCACATATTTATACTTTATTGCACATAAGTGCATAACAAGACTCTAGCCAAAAATGAAATCATTATCTCATAAATGTCTTGTGCCAAATATGTATAATCCATCAAGGATGTATGATACATTCCACTTGTGTATGGACATCATCCTATCCCCAGACCATATATATCATCCTATCCTTAGACCATGGACATCATCCAGTCCCCAAACCACATATCTTGTCAGCCCCAAACTATTGCTTACCACATCCTAACGACCCTGGCCAAAAATTCCTACTTCTAAACTCATGCGTCATATGAAACAAGGTTTTTGAAATGTCCTTCTTCATAAATAGAAACTGGGTATATGTAATATAAATAAGTTCTAGCTAAAGGCATCCATTATTGCCCAGGACTCCTTAATACCTGCTTACAGCACAGTCCTCACAGCTATGCCTCACAAACGTGTATTTGTGTAACATGCCAAGGGCTATCAGTGTCCAAATCTATTATCAAATTACAAAAAGTAAAAAGCTACTGTTAGCTGGTTTTATATCACTTTGTTTTGCCTCATAATGATTTTAATTTTATCCTTAAAATATCTGAGTGAACTTCATAAACCCTTTCACTGTTAAATTGTTCTTTTAGGGAGACTTTATAATGGGTTGCACTCAGTATTGGCTTCCCTGCTGTTTTTCAGATATAAATGGGATGACATTTTAACTCAACAAGGGCACTACACTACTCATCACCTCATTGCTCACTATTCGGTGTAAGGGATCACTGCCAGTACATGTTCCATGTGCAACAATAAGGATTCACAGTTATAGCGGTTTCAAGTTTCTGCACAAGTGTGGGATTAAGGAGCATGCCTATATAAGTAAGGGGTGTTGGGGGAGGGGCAAAACATTGCTCAAGGGGTGCAGTGCAAACACATTTTTTTTTCATTCATTCCAAGATTCAGCTAGTATATTTTGTTAGACTGCAGTGTCAGCTGCTTTGTTCATGAAGAGAAATTATGGAAGAAATACACTCTAACAGTATAATTAAAGATGTACACCAACTTCTTAACCTTTCTGTCAAGAATGCCTACATTTCTGGACTTCACATTACATTGAACTAGTTCCTGAATAAAAACCTAGGGGAAAAAAAGACAAAAAGACTGCTGATATCATCAAATGCCACAAGAGACTGCATTGTGGTATGGTCATCTGGCAAGTGAAACCCTGCAAGATCCCAGCTCTGTACCTCTGTAAAGGATGGCTCCCCACCATAGTGACTGGTGCCTGTTGAATGCTTGCATTGCACATATTGGAGACCTAATTATTTATTTATTTATTTATTTATTTATTTATTTATTTTATTTTACATTTGTTGACCGGGCTAATCTAACTGGATACATGTCCATTTTCAGTAGAGGCCCGAGGAGAAAAGCTCCAAGCATCTGCAGTGAGTAAACAATACACTATATAGTAATAGTCAAGTGGATTACAGTACAATAGCTACATAGTACATTAGCTAGATAGGTCAGAACAAATGTTTACAGAGTAAGTTAGTAGGTTTAAGCTAAGATTAAATACAGAGAACCAAAAACATGAATTGTTTTTTTTTTTTTTTTTTAGTATTACAGATAGGTGAGATAAAACAGAAGAGTAGAAAAGTGTAGAGAGAGCAGGAGGTGAAAGAGATGTCAGTCTGGGTTAGAGCAGGGACACAGCCAGTGAGTTGTAAGATATTCTTTCAGATGCTTTTTAAACAGAATAGTGGACGCAATGGAGGAAAGTTCAGTAGGAAGCTGGTTCCAGATTTTCCCTACTGTGTTGGTGAAAAGTGAGTCTCCTGCTTTGTTATTTGATTTAATAGTGGAAACTAGAAGCTTATTGGATGAGCGTAGCATAGCAAGATTTTTGTAGGGTGAAATCAGGTTAGTGAGGATAGGGGTATTTTTAAGGTGGTAAAGGATTTTTTGGGTGATAACAATTTGTTGATAAAGTAGTTGGTTCTGCAGTTCTAGCCATCCCAGTTGTTTTAGGTTAAGACAGTGGTGAGTTCTAAAGGTGGTGCCAGTGGCAAATCTGGCTATGTTATAGTAATTGGTGGAAAGTTTGGTGAGATTGTTTTTTGATAGATTGGTATATATTGCCAAAGCATAGAACAGGGTAGACATAAGGTGGGTCTGGGCAATAGTTATTCTGGCTGAAGGGGAAAGGAAAGGTTTGATTCTGTAAAGAGTGCCTAGTTTTTTGTTGACTGGCTTTATAGTAGAGTTAATGTGATAATCAAAAGTAAGGTTATTATCAATTGTTACTCCTAGAAGATGGGCTGAAGTATCTGGAGATATGTTGGTTGCATTGTTGGAGGTTATTGTGAAGTGCAGTTGAGGTGATTTATAAGTTGGAGCAAAGAGTAATAACTTTGTTTTTTGGGGGTTCAGGAGGAGGCAGTGTTGCATGAACCAATTTTCAACACTGTTAAATACTGTTTGGGTGAGAGACTGGAGAGAGGTTATGGACTTATCTGAACAAATTAAAGTGGAGTCATCTGCATATTGTATGCAGGTGGCCTGAGGAATATTGGTATGTAGGTCATTGATAAACAATGAGAAGAGTAGAGGTCCTAAAATAGAGCCTTGGGGTACTCCAGTGTTCACAGGAAGGGATTTTGAAAGATTATTATCCCACAATACTGCTTGTTGTCTGTTTTCCAGATAGGATTTAAACCAATTTAATGCTTGTGGGTCAAGAGATTGGGCTTTTAGAATGTATATAAGGATATTATGGTTGACCATATCAAAGGCTTTTGAAAGGTCAATAAATAATGCAGAGGAAAAAGTGTTATTGTTATGATTTTTGTTTATGGAGTCAGAAAAGGACAGAAGGGCAGTTGTGCTATGGAAAGGCCTAAAGCCATGTTGGCAGTTGGCAAGTAGATTATTTTGGAGAAGGTGGTTAAGCAGTTGTCTGTGTATGCACTTTTCCATTATCTTAGCAATTGGAGACAGTAAGGCAATAGGCCAAAAGTTGGAGAGTTCAGTAGATGACCCACCCTTATGTAGAGGGATGATGTGGGATACTTTCCAAATGGAGGGGAGTTTGCTTTCTAAAATTGTTCTATTTATAAGGATGGAGATGGGATGGGCAATAGCTTTTGCTGCTATTTGCAGGTATTCAGCTGGAAGAAGGGGTGCATGGTTTTAGTTTTTGAAGGAATTTGCAAATGAGTGATATAGGTATCAGTTGTATTTGAAAGGTAGGAGATGGAGTTTTTGTGGCATTTAATGGGGAGGTGGTAATAGGTGGTAAAGTATTGGCTAGGATTTGAATGGCTTCAGTAAAGTAGTTATTAAAGGCATCAGGAATTTGGTTGGAGTTATTTTGGTTGAAACCTGTTGGGGCAGGAGTTTTAGAGTGCCCTGGCTGAAGTAGTTTGTTTATGCCAGACCAGAATTTTTGTGGTTTATGCTGATGAGTTTGTTGGAGGTGAAGGTAATAGTGTTTTTTGTCTCTGAGAATATCTTTCCTGGTTACATTTCTTACCTGTTTATAGTAAAGGTGATCTGATGGACATTTAGAGACTCTCCATTTGGCCCAAATTTTATTTCTGAATAGGATCTTTTGCCTAGTTTCTTTAGTGAGCCAGGGGGCAATTTTGGTCCTTATTCTAGAAGAACAATAGGGGGCGTGGTAATCTAGGATCTGAAGGAATCTAGTGTTAAAGTAGGTCACTGCATCATCAAGTGGAAGATGAGACATAGGTGACCAGTCACATGTTTTCAGTTCATTTGGAAGCTCTCTTGGTTAAAAATTTTTTTGGAATGTGAGGTTTTAAAATTATTAGTAGTAGGGCTATGGATTCTTTGTTTAATAATATAGGTTAGCATGTGGTCACTAATATCGTCAGGAAGGGTTCCTGGTTTATAAGTATCATGGTGGCTGTTTATAAGTATCCAATATAGAGTGGTTTCCTTGCTACTTGGCATATGGATTCTAGTAGGAGTGGTTATAATTTGTGAGAATCCGTAAAGATTTATATGATTGGGAGGATTAAGGGATCTGCAGGTAGCCCAGTCTATATTAAAATCACCTAATACAATGGTTTTCTGAGGTAGGTGGGTAGAGAGGTAACTAAGTACGTTTTCAAGATTGTTGATATTGTTTCCAGGGGGGGAATATGCGCAGATTAGATAGATAGATTTGGAGTTGTTGATTTGAAGTTTGGCACTAAGAGTTTCTGAACTGGAATCTGATGGTAGGAGCACATTGAAGGGAGAAACTTGGAGTTCATTTTTATATAGAATGGCTACACCTCCACCCTTTTTGGTTTTACAGTCAAGTCTCAAGATATTATATCCAGGAGGGGTAATCTCTTGGGCCAAAGTTGAGGGCTTTAGTCATGTCTCTGTAATACAGAGAATATCGAATGAGTGCAAATCTAAGAGTGCATGTAGGTGGGTAATTTTATTGTTAATGCTACGGATGTTAAGGTGAGCTATTAGGAGGGAGTTAGAGGGTCTGTTTAAAGTAGTGATCGGAGGAGGTGTTAAGTTGTGTAGGTTATTGGGAATGTCAGTATTGGGGCCTGGGTTAAGATGAATATCACCATCTAATAGGGGGTATTGGTGAGGATATTGTATGAACTTAAGGATTTTGTAGAAATTGTTTGGGCATTTTTTTATATGGAAGTAAGTAACATGGGTAGCTCTATGGTATTTAGGTAATATATAGATAGAAGAGGGGGTCATGTTACTGTAGATGAGGTTGTTTATGGGAGAAATTGGTAGAGTTTGCTGGTAGGGATGGTGGTGTTCAGGAAGAGAGGAGTATTCAAACAAGGTTAATGTGTATGGTATTGTGAGAGAAGTAAGAGTTGAAGTTAATAATAGGTTTGTGAGTATAGATTTGTGTGTTAGGGCCATTAGGATATGTGGTTAAGGAGTTTGGGTATATTCACAAAAGGAGTATAGCAAGTAAAACCACAGGTGGGGGAAAGGAGAGAGTGCTTAAAGAGGAAGAGTAGGTAGAGGGACGAGGTGTACAATTAAGTAAAGTAAAATTGGTTGTAAGAGAGAGGCTGTATACAATATATGTGAAATAAAGGTGGCTGTAAGAGAGAAGCTATAGAATATAAGCAAAATAGGAAGCGGTGGGGAGAGGCGATGGAGTATTCAAGAATAGCAATTATCTAATTAGGGACTTGTAGATAAAAGGGGTAGGGCTATTAAGTGGAGGTTGTGTGTGATAGGACAAAAAATGTGAAGGGGTTTCATAGTTTAGTTTCATAGTATAGTACTAGGCTATCTGCCCTGGGGCATTTGTAAGCCTAGCCATAGTGATGTGGCTTTTGCCAACCCATGAAATGGTACAAAAATGTACAGAATAAATCTAGAATACTGTGCCTCTGTCTAGTAGTGACACAGTGAAGGTCCCCTTATATAATAGAATTAGTTTACTGTGCCCCTGTCTAGCAGTGACACAGATGTGACCCCTGGGGTAAACTTATGATCTCCCATCCACTCATCAAGATTTCTCTTGAAGAGAGTCAGTGAGGGGCTCTGCCTAATACGAACTGGGATCCTGTTCCAAAGCATGGGAAGCCTCTGGGTTATGAATCTATCCCTCCAGCATGTCCTATTCATACTTGTGCCGAGGTTTAAGTCTTTAGCTCTCGTGGTCCTGATGGATTTGGATTTTTGAGGTGGAGCATTTTTCAGTCCATCAGATCCTGATTGGACATGGCCTTGTACATCAAGCAGAGATCACCTCTGAGCAGGCGGTATGCTACTGAATAGAGCTGAAGTTTCTTTAGTCTGGCAGAATAAGACATATGTTGGAGACCCTTGATCCTTTTGGTGAGGTACTTTTGTGGTCTCTCCAGCTGTTGCAAGTGCTGGGTGAGGTACATACCAAATGGGGCATTGTACTCAATCATGGGTCTGATGAGGGAGGAATATAGGGGTACAATGACATCCTTGGATCTGGATGTGAAACCCTTCATGATGAGGTGTGCAAGGTAGAATGTTTTTCTAACCACTTTGGCAACGTGGGTGTCAAATGAGAGGTCGCTGTCTACTTGGGTCCCTAGGTCTCTGATCATTTTTTCCGTACTCAGTGGGTTGCTGTCTATGTGATAATTTGTGGGTACTTTGTTTTTTCCGAAAGGGATGACTATACATTTTTTGGCATTTAGTTTAAGGCCATGACTACGGCACCAGTTGTCCGTTTCAGTGAGGCCTTTTTGTAGGATGTGTGTATCTGTTGGTGTATCGACTATGGCACATAGTTTGCAGTCATCTGTGAACTTTGTCAGCCACAACCCTCCCATGTTTGCTTTAACATCTGAGAAATAAATGCTGAACAAGAGGGGTCCCAGGACAGATCCCTGTGGGACGCCACTTGTGACTGGCTTTGAGTCTGACATTGCTCCAGCGATTTTAACTTCATGGGTTCTTTCCTTTAGCCAGTTTGCAACCCATCTAGTGACATAAGGGTTTACTTTTAAGCTGTTTAGCTTATCTATGATGCCTGAGTGGGGTATTGTGTCGAAGGCCTTAGCCAAGTCCAGGTATGCTGTATGGACTGCTTTGCCCTCATCAATGGCTCTAGTGATGGTTTCGAAAAAGTCAACCAGGTTTAAAAGGCAGGATCTGCCCTTTACAAAGCCGAACTGGGTGGGGTCAAGCATCTGTAGGTCCCCTATGTCTCCGTTTATGAGTTCCATAATGATTTTTTCCATAGCTTTGCAGACCAGGCTAGTCAAGCTTATGGGGCGGTAGTTTCCAGGGTCTGTAGAGGCACCCCCCTTATGGATTGGGACCACTGTTGCTGTACACCAGTGTTCAGGTACATATCCTGAAGTAAGGCTAAGGGTAAATAGCATTTTTATCTGTGGGTTTAGCTCCTCTTGGAGTTCATGTAACACGCACCCCGGGATACCATCAGGTCCCATTGATGCTGTGTTTTTTGCTTTGTTTAGGGCGGTTCTCACTTGGACATCTGAGATGACAGGGAGATTACATTCAGCTGGGATAAGTATTTCTTCTTTTGGGGGTGAAGGAGGCGAGAAGTTTGCACTGAACCTGTCAGCCAGAATGTTAGCAATATCTGTGGGTTCAGTGTATTTTTTATTGTTGTGAACCAACTCTGAGCATATCTGAGGGTTTCTGCCCAGGTTTCTAACATAGCTGAAGAAGGCTTTGTGGTTATCTTTAGTGTCCTTAGCGATTTTTCTCTCAAAGTTTGCCTTGGATGTTTTTATGAGAGAACGTAGTTTTCTGCTAATGTTGATCAGAGATGTCTTCCCTTCATGGGATTTCACTCTGACGTGCAGTAGCTTCCTTCTTTTGTTATACAATTTGTTTATGGCTAAGGTCCACCAGACAGGGTGCTTACATTTGGTGGAGAGGGACTTGGATTTGTTTGGGATTGCATGATCCATGCATTCTTGGAGATGTCCATAGAAAGCATTTGTGAAGGATTCGGCATTGTGGGATGTGGTATCCACTGGCACAGTGGGCTTAAAGGATACCATCTCAGTCTTAAGAAGAGTGAAATCTGCTTTTGAGAAGTTTTTCACTGTGGTCTTTTGTGCTGGGGGTGGAGGTGGGATATGTATATCCAGGGTGATTAGTTTGTGGTCAGATCTCACTAGTGAGGGGTATACTTCGGTGTGGAGCATTTTGTCCCCATGTTTGTGATGATCAGGTCTAGTATATTATCTCCCTAGTGGGAGAGGTGACTAGTTGTTCCAGTGCATTTGAATTTATGAATTCCAGGAACCTTTGGGCTAGGGTATTAGGGCTAGAATAATGTACCCAATCTATGTTTGGGTAGTTGAAGTCTCCCAGTATGATGGTATTTTGTGATACATTCATATCCTCCAATGTCTTCAGGAAGGCTGAGTGGGGTTCTTGAGATTGGGAGGGTGGTCTGTAACATGCTACCAGTTGTATAGCAGTTTTGCCTATGGTTAGTTGCATCTGTATGGTCTCTGATGCTTCATGTGTTGCTACTAACCTGGAGGTGTGGGTGTCCTTTATGAATATGGACACTCCCCCTTCCTTTGTGGTTCGGCCCGGGTTTTGGGGCCGAAAAGCATGATACAAGGTATAGACTGGTAACGCTGGGGTGCTCTCCGGAGCCTTGAACCAGATTTCAGTTACTGCACAGACGTCGATTTTCTCCATGCTGAGGAGTGCATCAAGTGCCTGCATCTTGAGATTTAGACTTCTGGCATTGAGCAGCATTACCCTTAGTTTTTTTTCCATTTTTGTTTTCTAAGGAGGTGGGTTTGTCTTTTGAGCCTTGCCTAAAAAAGGCACTATGGGGGTGGCAAGAGCCTTAGCCAATATCCGGAAGCCCAGTAGTGACAGGTGTAAGCCATCCCTTGTGAAGCAGCGTGGCTTGTCCAACATATCATCCCAGGCAGACAGACATTGGATCCCTTTAGAATGACACCAGTACTTGAGCCACTTGTTAAAGCTGATCATCTTGTCTTTGTATTGTGGTATCATTCTTGGTGAGGGCAAGATGCTGCTCAGAGTCAGGGTCATACCAGCCTGGGCTACATAATCAGAGAGCTCCTCTATGTCTCTTTTCATGTAGTCCAGGGAGGTACGTCTCAGGTCACTTCACACCATCATGGACAATGACAGAGTTATATTTGTACTTGCTTTGGAGTGACCTGAGTGCGTGTGTTATGTGGCGGATCCTAGCTCCTGATAGACAGCTCACAGTCACCTTCTCCTTGTTCAGCCTGGTCAGTGGGACATCAGTGTGTCTGACTATGGAGTCACCTATTACTAGTGTATCAGGCAAGGTGTTTGGCCTTAAGGGCTGCGATTGGTCAACACACTGATTTATTGAAGTATGTGTTGCATGTGTTTTGTTTTGAGGTGGTGGATTTTTGGATGTCTGCTTTGGGAGCCTGTGTTGTTTTGGTAAGTTTTTATTAGAGCCTCCGAGTATGTCTTTGTGTTTTTATGTGTTTGGTTTGCAGTTGTGGTAGGTCTATGTGGGACTGGGATTGTTGTGTGTGTGGTTGCCATCTCCTCCTGTTTGGTCATGCCAGCCCTGAGTTGAGAGAGTTCAGCCTCCATTTTGGCTATATAGTTGTATCTCTCACATGTATTTGTGTTTGTTGGGAGGAGGAGAGGGTTGTCTGTGTACATGAGACAATTGTAGCATTGTCTCAGGATGCCCAGATTGACCAGCTGAACTGGAGACAACGCCAGTAATCTACCACTCGACATGCTAGTACAGTATAAGGTGGTATACCTTTAAGGGAAGTGGGTATTCACAGGGGTGGTAAGTAGATGTAGTGCTTTACTTAGTACAAGAGTGCTTACTTAGTAGAGAAGTATTGAGAACAAGTGCTAGGCTTATAATACAGTGAGTAGTCTGGTTATACTAAGAGTAGAGCTTCCTTAAGGGAAAATTTGAAGAACAGACTTGGCGGAGCCAGAAAAAGTTTAACCTTGTTTAACCGGCGCTGCGCTATGCGTACGACCGCGCAAAGCCGTGCAAACGCGGATTTTAAACAGTGAACTACAAAAGAGCTGGAAATGGTCCCAAACAACCAATTACTACAGCTTCTTGTGCTGAGGTCACTTCCCCCAAGGACAGGTAGGCTGCTCAAGGCTCCCCACTCCCACTGGTGAGCAAAGAAACTTCCTTCTATCCAAGTAAGGTAATGGACAACACAGGAACTACACCACAGCCCAGAATACAGCAATGCCTGTAAACTGGTCTAAACTAGTCGAGGAAGGCGGGAAAACAAGGATTATTTTTTTTTTTGTTTGTTTTTTTGGTAGAAACACACAGAAAATGCAGAAACAGTGATAAATTAGTTACACAGGCTAGCACACTTTAGTGGGCAGCCTCCACAGTTAAATTAAACAAACAAACAAGCAAACCTTCGATCAAATTCGACTAAAATACAACTTTAAGTGCAGATTTTAAAATAATGCAGCAATCAGTTAAAAAACAGTTCAGGCTAGTTCAAGGTAAGCTACAGAAGCTATTTCAAGTGAAAAAAAGCAAAGATACTTAAATCCAGAAGGTAGTCGCTTTTCTGAGTTCCCTGCTGCTAGGACCACTCTGTAAACCCACGTGGAGCTTGTCTGAGCAGTATAGCCAGAAAAAAACGCCCAGAGGCGGATTTTAGACAGTGAACTACAAAAGAGCTGGAAATGGTCCCAAACAACCAATTACTACAGCTTCTTGTGCTGAGGTCACTTCCCCCAAGGACAGTTAGGCTGCTCAAGGCTCTCCACTCCCACTGGTGAGCACAGAAACTTCCTTCTATCCAAGCAAGGTAATGGACAACACAGGAACTACACCACAGCCCAGAATACAGCAATGCCTGTAAACTGGTCTAAACTAGTCGAGGAAGGCGGGAAAACAAGGATTATTTTTTTGTATTTTTGGTAGAAACACACAGAAAATGCAGAAACAGTGATAAATTAGTTACACAGGCTAGCACACTTTAGTGGGCAGCCTCCACAGTTAAATTAAACAAACAAACAAGCAAACTTTCGATCAAATTTGACTAAAATGTAGCTTTAAGTGCAGATTTTAAAATAATGCAGCAATCAGTTAAAAAACAGTTCAGGTTAGTTCAAGGTAAGCTACAGAAGCTATTTCAAGTGAAAAAAAAGAAAAGATACTTAAATCCAGAAGGTAGTCGCTTTTCTGAGTTCCCTGCTGCTAGGACCACTCTGTAAACCCACGTGGAGCTTGTCTGAGCAGTATAGCCAGAAAAAACGCCCAGCGTTGTGGTTACAGGAAGTATATGGCTAGGGCCACTGGGGGTGGATGCGGAGTGAGCCCGCAGGGTGAACGGAGCGGGTCCAGACAGGCAACTGAGAAAGTCAGGGAAGAGAAAGAAACAATCAGCAAACAGCTAACTACTTGGTGCCTTAGTTGGGAAGGATAGGCAAAGAAAGGAGGAAACAATGTCGAGAAAGTAAGTGGTTGCGGGGAGCAAAGCTAGTGGAAAGAAGAAGGTAAAGTGGAAAGATAGGGCAGGAGGGAAATGCTCAATCCTGAGACAGAGCTTTTATTTCAAAGGAAAAATAAATAGGGAAGGATAGATGTACAAGGGGCTATCCTAGTTTAGGCTGTCATCTAGTGGTCAGATATTGTAATGCAACAGATGCAAGGGAGCAGAGATAAATGGTAAAGGGTTTACGAGTGCTACTGTAGATAAATTACAGGAGACAGCACAAGAGTAAGAAGTGAGAAAACATATGTATAGGTATTTAGGGAATGGAGAGGGGAGTATGGCTGCTGGGTATCCTGGCTAGGTAGTGTATCATACAAGCAATAGATATTAAGCAGGTGTTGAAAAGTACTACTCTGTTAGGTGACACATACTTCCTTGCCTCCTAGTGAAGTGGGTTCTTAAGTCAGACAGCAAGTCTTTTTTCTAGACTTGGGGCGGCACAGTGGTGCAGCGGTTAACGTTGTTGCCTCACAGCAAGAGGTTCTCCGGTTCGATTCTCGGCTGGGGTGCCTTCTGTGTGGAGTTTGCATGTTCTCCCTGTGTTCGCGTGGGTTTCCTCCGGGTACTCCGGTTTCCTCCCACATTCCAAAGACATGCATCTGGAGCATTTCTCCCCGGGCCTCCGCTGAAAACAGGCTCTGTGGAACCTAGTCGGACTCTCCCGGTCAACAAATGATAAATAAATAAAAATAAATAAAGTCTTTTTTCTAAAGAGAAGTTGGTTTGGTTTGTTTGCAGTGGGTCCTTTCACCAGGTAGGTAGATTCTTAGGGTTTTATTGTAGGATAGATGATTCAAACAGAATGTTAGACGCTGGGGCCAGGAACGCACAGCAGCCAGGGGGCCTGTTCCTAATAATAAAGATAATATTCCGAATCTTTTTTTTTTTTTTTTTTTATGGTAGGCTTCTTTATGGAAGGCAAACTAAATTATAAAGACAAATCTTCAGCTAGGTAATCTCAGATGTCATATCTCATCTGCTGGAAAGAAACAAAATATTGCTTAACTAAACCAGACCTAATACCTCTTCTTTCTTTAAAAGTATAGGTAGATTACAAATAAATGTAAATTAAACATACACTTTGCAAAAAACAAGTACTTCCAAATAGTCTGATTTCATATGTGATAAACTTCAAAGATGTACCAAGCAAATGTCCAGATCACACTCAAACACTTATTTGAGACTCTCTTTTTCTGGACTTTGTCTTCCATCAACAACAGACCGTTACCCCACCCTTCTATGAAGTACTGTGGTAGTTTGTATGAATAAAATGCTTAAGCAAAAATCACTATTTAATAACTGCATTGCCATGGATCTGCAGAGAACATGTTAGTGCCATAAAAAACTTCTTAGACTTTCAAGCAGACTAGGAAACCAAACAGATATTGAGTGATTTTGTTCTTTATTAGTATTAAGAACTTCACCAGAAAATAAAATAAAAATTCAATGCGCAACTTAAGTTAATTATAGGAATACAAAGAATATAGCAATGAATCGGAATTTATGGTTGTTTAAAAGTTAAAAGAACACAGTGCTATAGACAATCCTAACAAGATTAAATGGTTTGGGGGAGGTAATCACCTGAGCCAGCATAGCACACATTTAATGGTCAGATTTTTGTTAATGCCTGGAAGAGATTCAGAATTAAGAAGCAGTTGCCATTTAAGTTAGCAAACTTCCAATAGCGTGTCCGTTTCCCCAAAATATGGATCTATTTGTTTGAATTGAAAATCTTGGAAATTTGTACAAGAAGTGCTGTGTTTTCCCAAGGGTATTTTTAATGTATTTGTGTCTGATTGTTGTGCAATGTTCATTAATTCGATCAGATAGTTTTCTGCAAGTTTTATCCACATAGAAGTTCTCGCACATGCTGCAGATACTTGTGTATACAACATATTTGCTATGACAACTGAAATGCTTCTTATACTGAATTCTTAACATTACAATGTTTAAAGACAAAGACATTTCCTGTGCAAATGGATTTACAGGTCACACAGCTGCTGCAGGTGAACATACCTGCCAGCTTGTTGGTGAAATAAGACCAAATATATGCAACAGCAGTGTTCCACAGAATTTTGTATGACTGTAAATATTTACAGAAACATCTACATGTAGATGATTATGGGGAAGCAATTTACAGCGTTTTGGCCTTGATGCTTTGAGCAGTATTGTTCTATGATATCTAACCCTGAGAACTAATAAACAAATGTAGGAAAAGACATGTTTTACTTTATTTAAACTTTGTACTTGCTGTAGTGTTTCCATGAGAATGCCACAGTACTGTGGCACACCTTGACTGAGCCATAATTTTAGCAAATAAGGGATTGAATGCTTTATTCTTTCTATCATGGAAAATACATCATCTGAAGCTGTATGATTTCAACTGCAGATGTGAGAGTACAGTAATTCTGTATTGCTTTATTTTTATTTAGAACAAAATATGTACTGCTCATTTTGCAGAAACTCTGTGCTGTTACAAACTCATAGCTTTGTTTGCATTTACACATACTGTACTTTCTGGCGTATAAATATTTTTTCAGGTAAACCCAGGTACATTGTTCAATATGCTGCCATCCATGGTATCAGGTTTGATTGAGTCTCAGGCTTTGCCATTAATGAGTACAGTGGTATCCTCTGCCATACCAAAGTCACATCACATCTTAACTTTTTTGTATGAGTGCCGACAGAACTATGATCAGGCATTTTAGAACTGGTATGGAACTCCATTATAGAATTATATAAGGACTATCATGTTGTGCATCTTATGTTTGATTACATGACATAACCTTCTCAGTTATTGCACTGCGAAGGAAAGCAAGATACATAAAAGGGGGTCTAAATCACGTAGTTGAACTGCAAAAAGTCTGACTACATAAATATTGAACTGGGAAATTCAAAATGTAAGATGTACAAATGCACAGAACAGCGATTTTTTTCCCAGGGGAAAAAAAATCGATGTTCCAGTACAAAAACAAAAAACACGTACACTTTAAACATATGGTAATGTAGGGGGCTGTGGCCCCCACACCCCCCTGTTTAAATATACCAACTCCGAGATCACACCACAGTGGAGGAAACTGAAAAGCCATGAAAACAGCCCACCAATTTTTTCCCTGGGAAAAAATTCGGTGTTCTGCGGCTTTGCTATTTTCAGTTTTCGAACTTGCCGTTTTGATATTACGACGTTCAAACACCTCTGCATTCAACGTTATGATATAGACCCCTCCCTAAAAAAGACCATAAAAAGATCTTACCACAGTGGAGGAAATAGCAAAGCCACAAAAATGGCCCACCAATTTTTTTTCCTGGGAAAAAAAAAATCGGTGTTCCGCGGCTTCACTATTTTCAGTTTTGAACTTTCCGTTTTGATATTATGATGTTCAAACACTTCTGTGTTCGAGGTCATGCTATAGACCCCCTAAAAGGACCATAAAAAGAAGTTATTATATATGGTTGTTTCTCTAACCTGGGCAGAGAAGGCTGGATAGCCAAGAACAAATTATTGCATAAATGGAAGTGTGTCTGTACTCATATATTTAGGTTACTTCCTTTACGGTTAGCAATGTACTGCTATGGCCATACAGGCTACAATTTGTTGTTTCTATGACAACCTCTCTTCTATCCACTATTGCCACATTATTCCATAATGCCCTAAAGTTATCCTATTATTACAAAGCTAAACTACATTCAGCACTGAAAATACTTAATTATAAATTGCTTCAGTAAGACCACTGTGTATCACTGATTTAATCTCTGCCTAGGAGAGTCTACCTAAGAGATTTATAGTGCAGAAAAAAAAACAAGTTTCTCGTAATATCCCAAGACACTAACTAGAATGCAGAAAAAGTGTCTTCTTAATCAGTGACCTATAGACCTATAATGTCTTGCTCTAATACACTGAATGCTCAGCATATTATTTGTAGACTCTATCTTAGGTTTAAGACCAAATGGGCATCTTCCAGTCACTAGAGGAATAACAAATACAGCTTCACATTTAAAATGACATCCAGCTCATGTTATAGCACTAAGAGTTTAGCGTGGACACTGCACAGTTAGCAGCTTTACTGTTAAGGTAATCAGGATGTGTATCACCTACTGTGGTAGCTTTTTAAAGCTTTGAAAGTGAGTGAAATGTAAGTATGTGTATTTCAAAAGCTGTACCATGCTATTTGTGCTGTAAATCTATAGTTAACTCTAATACCTTGTTTTGTTGTGGAATTCCGCCTTTATTATCTTACAATAAATTACCTTCTCTTCATCTTTAATGGTCAGACAAGTGTGTCACTGTAAAAGAGCCATTGTTGTCTAGTTCACTTACCTGAGATCATAAATAAGAAAAATGTGAATAGCTCTCTGTAGATCTATATTTATGTATGCATGCGTGTAAGGATGTTTGCATGTATCTAGCTAGAAATCTATTAAATTTAATTTGTGTTTATCTCAGAGATATAATGAACTGTCACTTTTTAACATGGATTATCTGTGCATGTACCAAAGTGAATATTAGTTTATGAAAAAGGAATTCTCTCTCATAAAACATCAAAGTATTGTGAACAACTGTAAACAGCACAGTTTTATTAACTCTTACTTGAAACTTTACAGTAATGCAAGGATTATGCCACAAGCAAATTTAAACATTGTGTGAAATTCTTCTGTATTATACGTCTACCCAGTACATAATGGTTTGTGTCATCAGCAATATAATTCACCCAAATGTAGACAAAAGTGCAAAAACCTTCACATTCTGTTTATAGCTATAAGCAAGCAAAAATGCCAAAGAGGGTGCCTGTTATTATGTATGAAATAACACCCTTAGAAGTGCATTATTTACAGAATAGCACACACCTGGAAGGCATTATTGCGCTAAGAGAATGGGTTATCTGTTAAATTGTTTTGCGTTTTTTTTTTTTTTTATTAGCATGAGTGACATCCTGACACTATGTGCAAAAGTGGGAAAAAGTAGTTGTGGATGAATATAATTTTTATATTTTTGATGTGAAATAGTTCCCCTGCCTAATGTTTCAAACTTGCTGTAGTATATGTAACTACATACAGTTGGAGGAAGCATTTTATACTCAAACACACACACACACACACACACACACACACACACACACAGTACATAGAGATACACACAAGCACACATTCAGAAGAGGTATACTTTTTAAACACATGCAATTAAACTCAGTTAATAATACCAGTCATTAAAAGTTTCATAACTCCATACTTCTCAACTGTCCAGATTTTCACAGAATATCCAAATTTTGTTGCCTAATTTGTTCAGTTTGTTTCTGAAATTTTTTTGTGGTTTACTGGCAAACTCATTGGAGGTTGAAGTCACTAAATAATGAGTTATATTCGAGTTTAGTACTTCATATCCTTCAGTAAATACATGCTAACATAAATCCTATTATAACAGCTTTCTAATTTTATAAGAGCGATATTTAAAATCTGTTATTTTTGAGTCGTTCTCCCTCCATTATTTTATGCTTTATCCAGATGTATTATGCCAAGAAGTTGAGAGGAATGCAAGCTTCTTAATTTAAGTAACTGCTGCATACACTGACCGATCAATCTGTCTCTTTCTCTCACACACACACTTCCACTTTTATGCATGCGAGCATGTATACACTCGTATGTGCAGACAGAATCACAGAACACACATACTTTTCTGTTTTTTACTTTTAATTTTCCACTCACTTGACAGCAAAAGTGCTGCTTAGCAAGAACAAAATAATGGTGTAATTTAGCATTCTTACACTCCAAGCTGCATGGCAGCATAATATACTGTCATAAAGCAGCAGACTTTTTTCAGCAGGCATTACTTGTACATTAATACCCTGCAGGAGAATCTTTGTTCTCGTATCAGAGTGGGAATGTGCAGGTCGTCCATTCTCTAAGTATTTTCTACAGCATCAAAAATATACTGCATCCAAATTTAGACCATCTGTGAAAAAGCCAATCACATTTTAAGTAAGCATTAAATGATTTCTTATGGCATCCAAAATATCACAACTTTTTAAATAGTCTATACAGTTGACAACTATTTAATAGTTTAACTCATTCCCTCCAGTACAGCTCTTTTGAGTGTGTACATTTAACTCCTAGTGGGCGTGGCTTCAGCATTTAAAAATTGAAGTTATCACCTTACATTTTTAACAAATACCCATTTGACAGAGGTCATATATCAATACAGTTGTGTTTGCTATCATGTATGCTTCAAGATAAAATTTTCCGATACCTTGTATGTAACATGGTTTTGGAATTATTAATGCAAATATGAACAGGCAATATTTGACGCCTAGAGGAGCAGTAGGGTGTAACTGCAGAAACGCCTGGGATGTCACTCAGCTGTAAGGCTTTTTCTGATATAAAACGGTTATGTAATAATTTCTGAAACACATAGTGTTAAGCTAAGCCAGTTACAAATAAGATGCTTTTAAAAACATGACAGCTAGTTTTGGCTTTATAAATCTCACCTTTAAAACAATTTTATTCTATGACAGAGTTCTAGCTTTTGCAGTTAGTAAATATTTGAGAAGAAAATGTACAGAGATAGTAAATTTTATGATACTAAAATGTATGATCAAGAAAACATTTGGCAAAACATGACACAGACTATAAAACATCAATAATTTAAAATAAAAACAATACAAAAATATCCAAAATTATTTGTAAAGTGTCGTCCACATTATTATTTTTCAGTAGGTCCGTATGAACCACTTTTCAGGAAGAATGCTATTTTTTAGACAATTTCAGATATTCTTCAGAATTCTTTGCTGGTGGAATTTAGACATATATGGAAAATGTATATGGAAGACCACCAGTATTGTAGCATCTGATTATTATATAAATGTCAGATGAATGATTTTTATTTGACAAATATCTCCTTCTGTGCATCTATACAGGATGGTACCACCCTTTAAGAAAACATAGTGCACATACTTTTTTTTTCTTTTTGTGTTAATAGGGTCGATATAATCTTTTTCATTAGAGGTTACCAATAATTGGATTTTTTCTGTGATTTCTGTCTGTATCCATTGGGTGCAGTGTGCTAGGTTTCATTTCTTTTTTCTGCCTAACTATTTGAATTATGTACTGTCCGCCTAGGATATCATTTTACTATGAGACATGCATTTTCTCCCTGGACACAGAGGTGCATTGATGCCAAGGTGACATTTTGGCAGACACACATCCAGGTGTAATATTCTTCATCAATCAGCCTACCCATTAACTAGCATATTGTGACACTGCATGTGGTAAACCTTGCGGTCCTTTAGGATAGTGTACAGTGCAAAACACTATACATTGTCCCCAACAGGCAAGAACCAGCTATTAAATACTCAACCTTTCCTAACTTTTGAATTCTCAGGCTTCCAGAATACAGTTCATACCAGTGTCACTGGGTAGTACAGCTAGACCTTTTGCATTCATCTGGCTTTAACTATGTTGACCTCCATGGAGTCTGTGGATGAAATATGTCATAATACATGCTGAGTTAGTATGACATTATAGAAGTGTTCTTGTTTAGCACTCATTGTTTTTTCTGTCTTGCCAGGGAGCTGGTAAGATATGAATCCTGTCTAAGGCATTGGAGGTATCAGCTTGAACGAATATTATTACCAATTTATTCACACTATAGGACAGTGAATATTCATCATTATCTGACTACAATTAAAGTTGTAGCTCCATCTTGAAAATGGTTTGGTACAATCAGAGGCCCTAATATTAGTTGCTGCATACCAACCTTTGGAAGCAAAGTGGTTCTACATACTGCCACAGAGAATGGGGTGTTGTTTTTGCTAATAATAAAATGTAACAGCTGGCAATCACGGTTATTACATAGGAAAATGTGCCTTCCTAAAATGACTCTATATATATATATATATATATATATATATATATATATATATATATATAAATAAAACAGGAGCCTAAAATAAACATTTACTATAAGATAAATTGTCCCTCACTGTAGCCTCCTATCAGGTTAATAGTGAAGGTTTCACTGGTGGCTGATGTTTCTATCACCACAGCACTGTAGTATGACATATGAGAGTATGTCCATATCAGTAATCATACCCAGCCTGTTATACATTTGAGAAATGGATTTAAAAAATTCATCTTGAAAGCAAAACTCAAAAGATAAATCTTGAAATGCATTTTCAGAACCATATCAAATCAGTTATTATCAGTAATTCATTGTAACACGTGAAGAGTTTTTACTGCTTTGATGTATTAATACTTATGAGAAGAAAATGTTTTGAAGCAGGAAGTGTTTTACGACTTTGAAAGCTGAAAAGCCCTAATCTCTGTTAAATAGGTATTGGCCAGAAATCACATGCCCCTTTGATGTCCAACAACTTTAGATGCTGTTAAGACACTTTGGCTGTCAATGTTTTGTTGTGCGAGTTACCATATGAAGTAAGCGACAGCTTTTAACGCTGTCAAGAGAGTTCTCCACTGTAGTTATCTCATAACTGCAGTCTGTCTTGCAGATTAAGCCTTATAATAACAATGATGTGATATAATGAACTGTTACGCCAAGCTTATTACAGCAAGGATTGTGCATTAGAAAAGCACACTTTAAGCTCCTGTTTTTCTGCCAATTTTTGGAATATAATCATAATGTACTGTGCATTCATTTAAGTATTCATTCAATGATTTATTATTTTGCTAGCTGGGTTGGTAGGCTGTCTCACAGGTCCTTTTAACTGAGACTCTATCCATTTAGGCAGTTACAAAGATCTATGGCCCAAATAAAAATGAAAATGCTTTAAAATATACATTACAAGATACAGGACAATAACTAGTGCAAACTTAAATAACAATGCAAGTTTATCTAAACTTTAGTGGGTTATAAATCAGACCCATCTATTACAGTGGAGCAGAAACTTTGTGGTGTTGTCTGGTCAAACAACACAATGAGCCAGATTCCAAAAAAATGTTCTAAGTGTAAGTCTGCCCTGATTTAGAAAGATTTCCTCTCAGTATAAGTGACTTACTTTGGTGTAAGGCCTGCCTATAATGAGGCTTACACTGGCGGCCAGATTCCAAAAGACCTACTCTTAGGCAGAAAGTCTTTTGGAATTGGCCTTGGAAGGATCTATCGTATTGAAGAAAGAGAGCTACTATGGCAACTCAAGTTAAAAGACTACAGTGTTTTTGGGTTTAAACACATCACCAGTGTATTAAGATTGAGGTCATAAATAGTATAAAATGTGTCATTTTTTTATGCAATGGGTTTATATTTTTAGCTTTATAACCCATTTGTATTCGATCTTAATCTTTGGTTTTTATATAGTTTGTATTGCTAAGTTTGTGATTGGATGTGGAGATCATGTGACATGGGAAGAGGGTTATTTATGTGTAGTTAGGATTAATTCTGATAAAGACTTATATGTTTTAGATGAAAGCACTTAATTCTTTTTGCAGTAAATTGAAGATACTAGTATTTGGACTACAGCTGTTTTTTCTCTGGGAGTGGACAGTTTAATGTTTTGAGTGATTTGTTTGGTTCTTTGTTTTACTTTTGGAAAAGGGCCCAGTGAATTAGTAAAATCTAAGTGGGAGTAAATCAACAAACACTAAACAATGATATATCAAGTATGCATCATAGAAAGTTAACAATGTACATATCTATATCTTTCACGACTCTAAACAATGAAGTATTTACATTTTATACACATTTGTTATATTCTTACCTTATTGTGATGTGTGGTTATATTTTACCAATATTATGTATGTGAGTATATACATAGCAAGACAGATATAGATATACATAGAGATATAAATACACGTGTGTGTGTGTGTGTGTGTGTGTGTGTGTGTGTGTGTGTGTGTGTGTGTTGTTGTTCTGTTATAGCATGGTCGTTGTGGTTATTGCAGTGGTATATGTACCTTATTTTACAGTTATGATAATGGGGACACTGCCTACAACTTCACATGGGTTGAATATGAAAAAATTAGTTGAACATAAAATGTGATTTTTATGGTTACAGTCAGTGTGAAACCACCGTTTTCTGTCTCAGAATAAGTAAATACACATACAGCGTGGATGAGAAATAATTGTTGCTTTGGTTTTGAAACCCCATTACTGCTAGAACATTTCATCAAGGCATGTGGTAATCAGTTGCTCTAATTTCTTCCCATGTGCTTCTTCATTAGAGTAAAGATAATGACCATGAAGAACAGGATGACACAATAACATAGTTTGGTTGTGTTTGTAATTGTGTAGTCACAATCTGAAAAAGAAAACATAATTGCATTTATGAACAACCCATTTTTCCATTCAAACAGGCGAACATATAATACATGACAACTACGTAATGTGAGCAGAAAAACAAAAAATGAATGTAAAAGATTTATATATCAGGAAAAACAGTAAGAATTTATGTTCACTATATTCTGTAGTGGATAAAGGCTATACCATTAATCTGAAAAGCTTACTAGAGAGTCAGCTTTGTAGAAATCTCATCTTTTCAGCAATGTCACAGCATTTCTGAGATATCAATGCTAAAGCATTTTGCAAAATAGCATTTCTACATGTAGAAGTTTTCTGCATGCCAGACAGCTCTGATGCTAATTCCAAATGCATATATTAAGTTACTGTCCTTAATTATCGCAGCCTCATGTGTTTCTGATCTGCATTGGCCACAGTTGTTTGAGATGCATAGTACAAAATATTCTGAGGGCCACATATCCTGTCCATGAAGACTATTTTAGTTTTATATTTTGTTTGGGATGCATAAGACATATGAGTACTTACGTATTATCGCAACAAGATTTCAGCCTGGTGTAACTGCTGATATGTTGGCGAAACAACTTCACATTAGAGTGAGAATGGGTGTGTGGACTGCAAATCATTGTTGTGTCACGCTGTGCTTTCTGCAAGAGGATCAGGAATAATGATCAAATTGCTCTTTTTGGTTCATGCTGTACCGCCGTAATGTAATGCAAGGGGAAACAGCAAGGAAGAAAAAAGAATGAAGCGATTATCACATAAACTCACATTCTTCTACACTGACATGTGATTATTATTCCGAAATACTGTTTCTGAACAGTCTTTTCGGAAAACAGATTCCTGTCCCATTTTCCTTTTCTCCACAAATGTTTCCAACTGTAATGAAACAGTACGGACTTATTACTGCGCATACTCTTGCATACCAACACAAATGCAAATTGAATTATATGGCTTTCATGGGAGTTTCGGACATCAAAAATGCAGGCATTATGTTTTAAGGTTTCTATGTCAGAAATTAACTGAGTAATGAAATGCTAATTAGGATGTGTGTTAAGTGAAGTTACCCAACAGATACTTGCTCCTTTTCAGTAGTAGCCCTTCCATAGCCACAGAACTTCATCGTTTTGTAAAACTAGGGGGATTTACGTATTATCGTTTTGTTTCACAAGTACCGTGATACAAAAAGAAATGTGGATTATACTCACCCCATTTCACTTTAACATGAAATACTTTCCCTGTAAGTTTACGAATGACAGTGACTATTCTCTGCACACTTCCTTCCACAAGCTGTAAATAATGCAACTGACAGTACAAAAACAGCCATGATAACTGAAGGGTGTGTCTGTAACGGATGCAAAAAAAAGAAAGATTATTTCTGAACTTGTTTCGGTTCCTAACAGTTATGTAGAGTTTTTTGCCACTGCTAAGGCCTTACAATAACATGTTGAAGTATTTCATGCACTTGTTTGTGTGGAGGTATGTGCATTTCGCAACCGTGATTGCAATAATATGTAAGTATCGACATATGTTACACATAACCAGTGCATAATTTATTCACAAATGCCTTTTAGCAGTTTTTTTTTTTTTCAAATAATGGCACTGTATTTTGAAACTTTATTTGTGGGAAACCACAAATTTCCCCAGGGGTTCCACCTTCGTCCCTCATTGACAGGGGTGACAGGTGCCGACTGAGGATTCTTTTTTGGGAATAAACTCTTGGCTAGGCTTGTAAAGGCCCCAGGGCCATTACCTAGTAACCTCCTATGATCTTATGATCCTATGTTTGTTTTCACTGATGAGACTCTTTGGAGATGGCTAGGTGATGCTCTTTGCATGTGTGTGTAATTGTGTATGTGATAATAATTTACAGCCTTATTTTATTTTATTTTATGGTTATTTATTTACTGGGAAAGTCTGACTGGGTGATAAATAGCCATTTTCAGAGAAGGCCTTGGAGGAAAGCTCCACAGAGTTACACATCATTAACTAAAGCAGTAGTGAAGATGTAATTAAAAATATACCTGCAATTTGACAGTGGAATAGACAGTGTACAATAAAGCATGAGGAGGCAACAGTGGTGCATTAATAATAAAAATGATAATTAAATATGATACTCAATATATATATATATATATATATATATATATATACAAGTATTAGAAGTATAGTCTGTTATACTAGGAAATAAAAACAATATAAAAAGAGTGCTGCAAGATGCCAGTAGATAGTATGATGAGTGATTAGCATGAATGTGAACTATTTATTGATCTAGATCATACAGGTTAGGTTTCAAGACATAGTCATGAGTAAGTGAGAAGTTAGTAACAATGTAACGTATTTGTTAATCTAGATCACACAGGTGAGGCGCATGGGCATAGCCAGGAGTTAGTGAGAAATCCTTTGAGATATGACTTAAAATACATGGAGGCTTGATATACTTCTGACTGAATTTGGGATAGAGTTCCATAGTTTGGCTATGCAGTGTATATAGATTTTGTGTCTCACTTTTTTGGGGGGTATAGATTTCAAGCAGATTTTTGCTTTTAGAGCACATAGGGTGATTTGGGAGACAGTGTAGAAGTACTGTGGAGATAGGAGGGCAGGTTCATGGGTTATGTAGTATTTTAAAGGGTAGAAGAAGTTGTGTATGGATTAGTTGATGGGGGAGTTATAACCAGTTGTGATCACATAATGCAGAACAATGATGAACTTTATGTGTCAAGTTAGCTGTAAATCTTATTATAGCATTGCTTTAGTTGTGACTTAAGAAAAATCTAGATGTTAGTGAAAACAGAGGAGCCATGGAGGAGAGATAAAAGATAACAGTTACCTAGTGTGATTCTACTAGGAGTAAGGAATGTTTTTTGCTCCATAGCAGACCTAGCTTTTATTGATTCTTTGTATACAGTTTTGTATGTGAAGGTCAAATGTTAAGTTATCGTGTATGGTGACTCCATCAGATTGGTATGGGTAACTACTTCAATAGTTTCATTGTTTAGAGAGGTAATGTGGAAGTTACTTTTAGTATATACATGGGACTTGGGAAAAATATTAGAAATTTAGCCTTTCAGGGATTATGTAAAAGTTGGTTTTGATGTAGCCATAGCTGGACTGAGTTGAAGGCATCTTGTAGCATGGATTGTAGTGGGTTGTCAGAGGAGCAGATGAGAGATGAGTCATCTGCGTACTGAATAAGGCAACCTTGCTAAGAGGAGGTATATAGGTTATTGATGAAAATGTTAAAGAGCAGTGGACAAAGCATAGAGCCTTGACGAACATGTTTTGACTAGGAGAAAAGAAGAGAGAGAGAGAGAGAGAGAGAAAAGAGAGCGATTTCACAGCTTGATATCTTTCAGACAGATAGTAAGAGAACCACAGAAGATTTGAAAAGACTTAGAGAGGACATTTGAGTCAGATGTTTCTTGTGTGATACTGTCCCAAAGACTTTTGAGACATCTAGAAAAACAGAAGAGAAAAACTTTCCTTGGTCTCTAGCCTTAATAATGGTGTCTGAAAAGTTATATTATGTTAGCATGGTTTGTAAGGTATAATGTTTGCATCTGAGATTGTGTCGCTATGTTTTTTTTCATTTATATAAATGTAAGATCACCTATGTCATACATGATAATTTAATAAAGATGTTTCTTGTTTAAAAAAAAAAAAAAGATTTGCTGCATTTTGGAATGTTGGTATGTTAGTTTTGAGGGGTTAGAAAGTTAGGCAGTTATTTATTTTCTTATTTTATTTATTTTTTATTTATTTATCCGTTGTTGACCAGGTTAGTCCAACTAGGCTAACATCCTTTTTTCAGAGGAGACCAGAGGTGGTATTTATACTACTAGGGGATATTTGGCCTAGGCATAGGGGAACTTCCTCTACTCATAGTTGTGGTGAATGGGACCCATTTTGATAAGCACTTCTTGTTTCCATTACAGGCATGGAGACGTCCCAGCGAAACAGGGAGGCAGGTGGAGAGAGAAGGAGATAATGGAATGGTGAGCGAAATTTAGGAGAAAGCAAGATTCTGCAGAGATTTTTCAAAGAAGTCTGTTTAATGGAGATGAGTCGGTAAATGATGGTTTTATAATTATAATCCTCCAGATGAAAAGGTTCTGGGATGATTTACAAAATGGTGAGCCAGCAAATGTTTCCTGCGGGGACATTATGAAAAAATACAAAAGAAAATGCAGAAGCAGTCTTGAATAACATTTGTGAGATGGAAAATAAAACACACTCAGAGAAAGTAAGAGAAGGTTAAAGCAGGAGTAGTAGAAAAGAAAGGGGCAGAAAAAATTAAAAACAGAGGTACTATGTATGTATTCAAAGTAAAAAGACAAAGAAATGGACACGTATGAAGTGTGGGACAATTTAATAGCTCCTTTGGGTGTAAAAGCACATGAGGTAAGAGCATTTATTCTTATTAACACACAGACATTTTGTGACATTATATTTGAGACTGTTTTTTCAATGGAAAATTTTGTTGTAGACCATGAAAAGAAAATTTAAAAGGACAATACAAATATCTTCAACAGTCATTACAGAAATACATTAAAATAGTATCCAGAAAGTAAGGTACAGGTGGTTAATGTGAGACAGCGATACACACTGAAGTGTCATGCCTGGTGCAACTATTGAACTTTATGATGGAATACACCTTTTATAACTAATTATAAGAACAGACTAGGTATTTATTAATTTAGTTAGTCTGGGTCTTGACAGCTGCATATCCAGGAACTGGTTAAGTAGGACTTGAGTTGATTTGTGAAGTTAGATTTGTTATCTTGCATTCTCATTTCAAGTGGGAGGGAGTTCCAGATTTTGGCAACAGCACTCGAGTAAAGGGAGTTACCTGATGTATATTTGCTTTTGGATATTTCTACAAGCACTTTGTTTGTGGACCTTAGTTGGCAGGTGTTGTTGCAGATGTTGATTAGGCCTGTTAGAGTTGATGTTTTCTGGGGTGGCAGACTATTTGATGTGCCATGGTAAGTTGGTTAAAGTTTAATAAGTTGGGTAATTCTAGCCAGCCTAATTGCTTAAGGGCTTAACAGTAATGGGATTGGTAGAAGGAGTTGGTAGCATATTTTGTTATAGCAAGTGGTAAACTTGTGTAAATCACCTTTGTTTAGGATGGTCAGAACAAGGGCTGAATAAATATAGTAATGTGGAGAATAGGTGATTTCTAGCTATGATGTCTCTACTGTCTGTGGTCAGGTAGTTTATGCAATGATATTACTGGGTGCCAGTTTTTTTTATGACCTTTAGCTATGTTCTGAGCTATGTGTTTACCGAATTTAAGATTTTGGTCGATAATTAGTTTTGTTTGTTTCACAGAAGCGATGAGGGTGCTGTCTGTTCATGATATTTTAAAAAGGGGAGTGTGTTCTAGAAGGACAGAAAACCATGAGTTGTTTTTTTTTTTTTTTTTTTTTTGGATTTTGAATAAGCTGAAAGTTTGGCAACCAGATTTATATAGCGGTGAAGACTTTCTGTGTTTTTTCTTGTAAAATTTGAAGAACGGTAGCTGAGCAGATTAGTGTGGCATCATCTGCATATTAGACCAAATTTGCTTGATGGGTGGCTATGTACAGGTGGTTTGTTAAAATGGTGAAATGTAGGTGTCCAAGTATAGATCCCTGTGGTAAACCTAGGGTAACTGGAAGAAAGGGGGGTAGGGAGTTCATCCATTTAACGGCTTGCTGGCAGTTGGAGAGATCATCTTTAAACCAGAGCAGGGTGGATTTAGCTAGGTTGAGTTCATAGAGGACAGTTAGGAGTTTACTGTAAGAGAGCATATCAAATATTTTAGACAGGTCTAGAAAGACAGTGAAGACTAGATTACCTTCAAACTGATGAGAGTGATGATAGTGCTGTGGTATGGGTGGAATCTGTGTTGTGTTTTGGCAAGAAGGATTTTTGAGAAAAGATAGTTTTGTACTTGAGAGTGTGTACATTTTTCCAATATTTTTGATAATGGGGATAATATGGCTACTGGTTGGTAGTTGGATAATTCAATTGATGAACCTCCTTTATGTAACAGAATTATGTGAGAGATTTTCCAGAGGGAAGGTACCGATTGGTCAACTATGGATATGTTAATTAATATGTAAACAGGGTAGGCAATGGCTTTTGCTGCAATTCATAGGTATTCAGCTGGGAGTCTGTCTGCTGTGAGGGTAGTAGGTTTTAGTTTGGACAGGTGTAGGTGAGACTGGTTGGGATTGGTCTGAGTGAAAGGAGCTTTTGGTTGTTTGGGGAATTTTGTAGATTTAGGAGACTAGTGGTGCAAAAAGGAGTAATCAATTTAAGAATTAAGTTTGTGAAGTAGTCATTGAATTTGGTAGCTATGTTGATAGGGGAACAATTTATGTTTGGGGGTGGGGTACTAGTTTTATCCAGTTGTAGAATTTTGTTAATAGCTGCCCAGAATTTCTGTTGGTTTGAGTTGTGTTTAGTTTGGATGTGAATTTAATGGCTTTTTTATCATTCCTTATTTGTCTTTTAGCTTTATTTCTTAGTTCTAGGAATGTTTGTCTATTTGAGTTAGTTTTATTGTTATGCCAGGTGTCCCAGGCCTTATCCCTTTCTTTTAGAAGTAGAAACGTGTTTTTATAGAGCCAGGGGGTGAAGTTAAATTTAACTCTAATTGTTCTAGGAAGGACTAACTGATTAAGTATATATATAGAACGATAGAGTTAAAATGGTCTACTGCCATGTCCAATGGAAGGCAGGTAAGTGGAGACCCGTTGCAGTAGTTTATGGCTGTTATGAAGTCATCTGATGTGAATTTTTTAGAGTAGCGTATTTGTTGGAGGGATTTTTTTTGTTGGTTTACTGTGTTATGTTAGTACAAAGGTGGGGAGGTGGTTACTTAGAGTGTTGGGTAGTGTACTGCATTGTTGTGCACAGGATGGGTAGTTAGTAAGTATCCAGTCTACTATGGACTCTTTATTAGTGGATCTATCTATACAGGCAGGAGTTTGTATTAGCTGTATAAAACCATACAGATTTATGTGCTTGGAGTATAGGGGCGAGTTAAGGGAGGACCAGTCTATATTAAAGTCCCCTAAGAAGATTGTTTCCTGAGGGAGGAAGGGACTGGGATATAGAGCAGAGTATGAATTCCAGTGTGTTAGTATTGTGCCGAGGACATGTATATATATATATATATATATATATATATATATATATATATATAAAAGAGTCTCTGTGTTGTTAAATATAGGGATGTTCATGTGGTCACTGGTCAAGATGTTTTTGAAAAGAAGGGTAATACCCCCTTCTCTCTTAGATATTCTGTCTGCCCTAAGCTTATTATACCCTGGTGAAAGTATTTTATCTTTGCTGTGTGGTTTGAGCCACGTTTCTGTAAGGAGTAATAAGCTGGGGGGCATACAGTGAAAGTGTTGCATGGAGTTCATCTATTTTATTCAGCGTACTTCTAATATTAATACTAAGAAATAATAGGTCTGCTTGCGTTCTTATGGTATTCAGGTGGTGTGTGCTTGGGAATGAAGGGGACGGGGAGTTAGAGGAGGGCCTGGATTTGGATGGATATCTCCACTGAGTTCAGTTGAGATGCTAGATTAATAAGAGTCATCAGGTATTGGGAAATAAATAGGTTATATTGTACTCTGATGTGACCTTTATAGTAGTAATGCTAGATTTTAAATGGGGCTAGATCTAGAATGGAGTGACTGTACATGGCTAGTGAGATATGAAAGAATTTTGAATGAAGTGCCAGGTAGTTGGGTTTGGTGGGGGACTTGGAGTTTAGATTCCAGTTGAGGGAATGTTGGTAGGAAGTAAGGATGGCTGCTATGGGGAGGGATAAGATGAGTATGGTTAATAGGAGATGCATACTGTTTATCAGAAAAAGTAGTAGTCTGGATTTGAGCTGGAGAATACTATACAAAGCAGTAAGTTCTGCTTTAAGTTAAAGGTGTTTACTTCTGCTTTTGAGTTTGAACAGATCTATGCTGATGTTATCAGTTTGTGTAAATTCTTTGTAATTGTCGGGTTAGGGTGTGATAGTTATTTAAGGGGCTGAAGGAAAGTGGGTGTGAGCAAGAGGTGCGTTAGATAGCATGTAACTGTATGGGATGTCAGAAAAGGGTATGGTAATTGAGGTATGATTGGATGGGATGGTTGTTAGATTAGTACAGGATGTGGTTTTATTGGGATATGATTGGTTGGTGTAAGGAAATGTTGGGACTGAGTAATGGTGGGATATAAATTAAATGAAGGAGGGATGGGTGGGAATGGAGGTAGAGTAGAGAGTGGGAGGAGCATGAGAGATAATGGGATATAAAATTAAATGAAGGGAGGATGGGTGGGAAGTGAGCAGGAGCAGATAATGGTGGGATATAAATTAAATGAAGGAGGGATGGGTGGGAATGGAGGTAGAGTAGGGGAGTGGAGTGAGCATGAGCAGATAATGGTGGGATATAAATTAAATGAAGGAGGGATGGGTGGGAATGGAGGTAGAGTAGGGGAGTGGAGTGAGCATGAGCAGAGAGACGTCAAACTGTCAGGTGAGCTCACAGGATTTGGTCTGAACGAGTAAAGTCCTAGTTAAAAGGTGAGCCTAGGTTGTTCAATATCAGTATCGAATAAGATGTAACAATTAAAAAGCTGAGCATCTCCATCAGTTATACAGCCATTACATTTGGGCAATTTGTAAAATAAGGTGGGGTGTGAGATACATGTCTTATACTGGTGATGTACAAGCACTTTTGGGAACAACATTATAATTTATTTTTGAAATTGCATGACACATACAAGTTTAGCTGGCCACTGTTTAAAGCCCATGATGCTTTTCTGTTAAAAACGTGCACAGGTTAGAACTTTTCTTTCAGTCTTTATGCTGTGGGGAAATTAGGTACCATAGATGGTTGCTTTGGGTCAGGGTACCTAAAGTTAGGATACAAGAGAAAAAGGGAGAAAGGTGAGGGGTGTAGGTTGATGAACAGACTGTGCTAAAAAGAATGGCGTCAGCACAGATTTACAGTGAACTTATCAAATAAATACAGTGACAAGCATCATCAGGGGTGGTGGCAATGGACCTGTTCATACACAACTTTAAATAGATATCTGGATACAAAAATAATCCTAAAGCATGCAGTTGCTGTAATACAAGTTATAGTAGCTCTCTAGCTATGATCAAGCTTCTAACATTGTAAACCTCTGCAACGCTCTCACTATCTAGGCATTCCCAACCATGAAATGCATAATATTTTATAAGCAACAGGCTATTCAGTTTATAAAATATTAATCAGAGTCCTGGCACCAACTGAACAGGTCCATTCACAGTGGTAGGATGTGAGGAGATAGGCAGTAGTTTTTTCAATCACAGTTGTAATCAGAAACATATTTGTACTATCCAATAACCACAATGCAATTGCATTTACAGATATTACCCCAGTCCATTAAATGTTACAGATAAAGAAAAGCTAAAGGATAACTAAAACTGGAATAGTACCTCATATCTGTACATGTTTCAAGCTATATCAAAACATGCTAATTTAATACTGCCATACAGCATCAGAAGCCACAACCATGCCTTCTAATATGTATAGCTGGGAAAACAATTGTGCCAAATGATATAGCTACAGCATTTAGCTGCCACAAAGTATGTAGGGAGAGATGAAAGATGGCAAAGTCAGTTCCTGACCATGGATGCCTGGGCGAAGAGAAAAATAGAAACAAAGGAAAAATACAAAGGACCCAAAACGGGTCAGTGTGAGAGCTCAATAAAAAAACTATTGATCAGTTGAGCTCATGGGATTTGGTCTGCACAAGTAAAGTCCTAGTTAAAAATTGAGCTTAGATTCTTCAATATAAGTATCAAATAAGATGTAACAATTAA